>NW_017962988.1:292368-480950 GCF_001890905.1 Aspergillus aculeatus ATCC 16872
AAAAAAAAAAAAGAAAGAAAGAAAAAGAAATAGAAAAGAAAAAAACAGGCAATTTCCAGCCAACTAAGCCGAATTCCCCTTCTGTACCGCTCAACTACACTCCCATTGCCCGAACCCCCTTCCCCGTCCCAGTAGCGCGTCATTCCGATCTTCCAGTTCCAGACGAAAAGAGAGGGAGGTACTGCATCTTCCTCCCAAGCTCGCCTAACCAATGATCATCGCAACCGGTGGGCAAAACAAAGGAACCGAACCGGTTCAAACCCCATCCTCGTCCTCCCAGACATCGTCATCCTCCCCGTCTCCCGCGGGGCGGGTCCTCAAAGCCCGGTCCACAAAACCGGCCAGGGTCTCCAGAAACCTCCGGGAGCGCGGGACATAATGCGTGCCGGCGAAGCAGTGGGCCGAGGCATTGGCGCACGCCTTCACCAGCCGCCGCGACAGCGCGGGATCGACCATCGTATCCAGAGTGCCGATGACGTGCAGGACCGGGGTGGTGAGCCTGGGCTGATAGATGGACGCGTAGGACGGATGCTCCAGGCGGAAGCCACTGAAGCACACCGCAAATTGGAGGGGGGGATGGGTGGTCTGTTGGTGTTGGGGTAGAGGGAGCAGGACAACCTGATAAGCCTTCTGCAAAGGAGGAAGGGGGGAAGGAGGGAGGGGGGGTGTTGGCACATACGTCAAATGGTAAGTCACACACCGTTCGTTGGCGCTCCAGCAGCGATGCCGTGATGGCCGCCAGGGCGGCACCGGTGGAGAAGCCCATCACGCCGATGAACGGGCCGTGGGTCTCGAGCAGCCGGGCGATGTATTGCAAGGACTGCTCCAGTCCCAGGATCCGGTCCGACTGGTGATCGCCGTAGCCCCAGGCCCACATGTTGTTGTTCTTGCGGTCGCCCAGCGGATTGTCCGGGTTGGCCGGGAGCAGACCGGAGGGGTAGTAGAATTCCACCACCCCGCTTTGCCGCTGCTGCTGCTGCTGCTGCTGCTGCTGCTGTTGCTGCTGCTGTTGCACCGCGCCACGGACAGCTTGCTCGATCGTTTCTTGCAAGAACCGCGTCTTGCAGCGGAAGAACGGTCCGGATTGGCCGTGTCCTGTCCAATAAAGGTATTGACGCGTTAGTCTAGTCGATTTTCACCTGAAGCTTGCTCCCTTCTACCGACTCAATCAAGGGGTGGCTTGCCATGGAGCATCAGAATCCGATGGGTTGGTGTGGTGGGAGTCGAGGGTTGCATGGTTGGGCTCATGATCTTGGTGGCAGCATTCGTGCAGTCTGCTTTCAGGCTGTTGGCGCCTACATTTTAAATACCGAGTCGAATGCTTCATCTTTGCCGGTCATCCTCCGGAAAGATATAACCAGATAGATCTGCGGGGGTCAGATATACCAGTACCTTACTTCATAGTATGGACGAGACGTGGCGTCTGACGTATCACACACCGCGGGCGGCCAACTCGTCATGCCTGACTGAGCCTCACTACCAGGGATTTCGTTGTTGCAGATTGATATTCAGACGCCAGATGCAGACGAGCAGGCTCACGCTTCTAGAATTGATGGTTGGAAGGGGTTTTTGCGTCAGGTTTCACTTCCTAGTGGTTTAGTCAATCAAGTCAACTTACGGATCCGATGATCAGAAGCCAACTGCAATGCACTTCTCCTAAGGGGTAGTTGAAACAGTGCAGTACATGACATGGGAGGTACCAAAGAGCCCATCCAGTGTTGATGTTCGATCAAACCCACCTTTGGCGAATTGCCCTCTGTCTGCCGTCCGGCACTGCTTGTTAACAGATAGCAGCAACACAGTAAAGGAAAGGGGTGGTGGGCAAGCGAAGCCAGTAGAAGGGCTACACCGGTAAGTTACCTAGTAATGCGATCCCAGTACCAATCATGTCCTGCCTATGGTAACTTAGTATTTGCTTCCGCTTCTATTGGAACATAGTGAAAACCCTAACTTCCCCATTTCCGTTGTTCATCACGAAAATCATGGCGGGTGGTCATGAGAGCAGGACAGGGGTCTACACCAAGCCCAATAATCGCTGCGGGAGAGTTGGAGATTATGATAGATAATATGATAGATGCTCATGCAGATCACCGCGCATTGAAGCTACATACTTCACTATAGGTAGCAGTGAAGTCTGGGCGGTGATTGTGGCGATCTGGGAGATCTCCCCCCGGTAGATAGGTACTATGTAGGTAACTTATTATTCAGTACAAGTATCGTAGGAATCCACTCTGGCCAGATGCCTCTTTTCAACGATCTTTTTCCAAGTTCCAGTGCCAGGTGTCACATTTGTGACCCGGTGTTGGAATCCACTGGCCAGTCCGCCGCTAATGATTGACCGGTAACATCTGATCGGTCTGAACACGAGTTCTACTAGCCCCCACTGCTACGGTACTATTCAGGTGATCACTCAATCTCAAGGTTTCGGGGGTAGTTGTATGTATGTACTGAACCAGTACCTCTGATAGTCACGGGATGTTCTGAATATCGCTCCGGGGGCAGTCCGAACGCCCCAAAGAATCACAATCAATCATCGAGCCGTCGATCGCTCCATCTAAGCGTCTCGGCAAGTGACTCTGCAAGTTCCGGAGGGGGAGGTCAAGGACCTTTCAATCGATGAAAGGTACACTCCAATTGGCATGGTGGCCCACTGTACAGTACAGTACAGTAAAGTACAGTACGTTCAGTGTGTGGATAACTTCCGCCTCGGTATCTATACATCAGAGGGCCGCCGTTACCCTATGGGCGCCGGCCACGATTGCTGGTGAGAATTTTACTTGGGCTCTCGGACAGATTTCGTATTGCCAGGTTGTGGGCGACTATCTAAGTTACTACCACCATAGGATCAACTGTTCTAGAACCCCGAGACATTCGGTTCGAGAGTCCGGTACCCCACCACCACCAGAACCGTCGCCGCCATACTCGCCGTCAAAACGAGAAGATAATAATGTAGACCACCGCCCCCATCCACCCATGCGATCCGAGGAGGGAGCCAAACCGGAGTCGCCAGCTGGTTCTTCTCTCGGCTCAGTCGTGCGGCTCCTCTCCGAGCGGCCGGTTCCGTGATCCACGGGGGCCGGGATCGTGCGGAGGCCACCGCAGGCAGTCTCGACCGGGACGTCTTATTGCGGATTTGCGAGAGGAAGGGGATCAGCTCCGTGCCACCCGTGCCTCGCACCGTCTTCTGCTGAGGGGAAGCGGGAAGGGGAGCGACGGAGGAATCCCCTCGCTGCTGCTGCTGCTGCTGCGCATCCGCGCCCGCAATCCGCGACGGGGTGATGATGTAGCGGGCCACCATGCGGAGATGGACATTGCGCATCACGCACATCCCGTCGATGCAGGCGTTGTAGGCGGCCCGGAGCTCCGAGAGAGCGTCGCCTCGCTCCTCCACGAAGGCCCGGATGTTGGCGATCTGTGCGACGTGCTCCAGGAACCGACGGTGCGGGCCCGGCATGTACGCGCGCATGTCGGCGATGAAGCCCGAGTCCCCGGTGGAAGAGCAGGAGGAGGAGGAGGAGGAGGAGGAGGGATGGGCGATGCCCAGGACAAGATCCAGAAACTGGATCAGCGAGCTCTGCGCGTTGCTGCCGCCTGCATACCTCCGGCCAGCTTCCGGGGGGGTTGCCCCGTCCACGTAGACGAGGCCACCGCTACCCAAGGCCTTGCTCCCGGCGAGAAAGGGTCGGATCCGGTGGTAGAAGATCTTGGGGTCACACCGCTCGTGCATGCGATCGACAAGCGAGGTCAGCGCCTCGAGATGCTGGGCAAATCTTTGCAGGGAGCGCGTGACTTGGACGGTGTTGCAGGTGCGCGCAGCGGCGATTGCGTCGAGCATCAACGGGATCACGGGGGCTCCCTGGACCTCGAAGGCTACCGATATGAGGTAGAACCACTGCTCGTCCGCGGTGCCGGTGAATGTGCACGACACGACCAGATCCTCGGGTTGAGGGCACGGTAGACCTTGGACGGGGTGCTGATGGTTCCACAGGCAAAGGCCCGCGTATGTCGCGATCGGGGGTAGCTCCCAGTGGCGACAGACTTTGAGAAGGGGAACGGTGAGCGGAGGAGGGATTCTCTTGCTGGTGGTCAGTTACGCTCGTCAAGGGAAATGGGGAGGATCCCTCGCTATCTTACGTGTTCGGGCTTTTCCTCGCCCCACACATAGCCATTGAGCATGAACGTCAGGCAGACGTACGCTCGCCTCCACTCGGCTGGTGTTTCTAAATAGTCGGTCGAGAGGACGGGGAGATGCCCGATGGTGTGCCGCAGTTTTTTGGCCTGCAACAGTGCATCGAGGTCGCGCACGACTTCCTCCCATTTGGCATAGTATGGATGGCGAAGAGCTGGTGTTTCAAGCGCCAGAAAGCCGTGGCTGGGGGAGATGTCATAGTCGGAGAGAACTGGAACGGGCCGCGTCATGTTGGGGGAGGGGGGGGGGTGAATAGGACAATCTCCGGGCAACATGGAGCTTGATCGAATATTAATATCAGACCAGCATGCTTTAGGTATTATGCGTTCGTCTATCTAACTACCCAGTAACCCTAAGCACTGGGACGCTATCCGGATTCGACGGACCCAAGAGAAGATGGATCGTCGGTTTTATTGAAGTGAAAAAACCTTCCAATGCATAGGGTACCTCGTGCAGACACGGCCCACGGATCGCTATTATTGATTATACCCTTGCATGTTGTCGAGGTCATCCATTTAGCGTGTTGCTAAGAAGAGACTCATCAACGATCATCAAGCAGACTTCCGGGTATTCGACATGATTGATTCTACCACGGAAAAGGTCGCGATCGACTGTTGGTGGCGGCGGCGGCTGCTGCTGCCAGAGACCTCGGCGATAAGTGCAGATTCTGAAGCTAGCCAGGGCTTTATTCTTACGTCAATACCGGTAAGTTAAGTTAACGTAGTTGCTACGACCGGTGAAATTGATTTCTTCAAGGACTTCCGGCAAGTTCGCACCCAGAAACTCACAGTTTGGGGCCCTAGATTCTGAGTACTTTGAAAAATGTTTGCTAAAACAAGACAGATTTCCCCGGTGACTGGGAACCAGAAGGGAAAGAAAAAGGAGAGAGTGTGTGTAATAAGTGGTGTGTTGGTTGTTGTAGTAGATTACACCATTCCACGAGCATACAACAAGACGAAGAAGCTCACCCAGGCAAGATAAACGACCACCACGAGAAGGCAACCGGCCAACAGGATGCGTTTCTGGTGGTGGGACGACTTCACGATCTGGCTGTAGGGCTCGTTGGTGAAACTGACGCGGGCGTACTGCGTGGCCCAGCCCAGCGCGGGCAGGTACTTGCACAGGGCCTCCTCGATGGCCTTGCGGAGGCGGTAGAAGGGCGACCTGACGCCCTCCTGCAGCTCGTGGTAGTTGCCCCGCGATAGGTCGTAAATGGCATGGAGGTCGTGGAGGCGGGCGGCGCTGTAGGCGGCGAAGGCGGGGGCGCGCGCCCCGGCGTGGCGGTCGAGCGTCTCAAACAGCAGGCGCACATCCTCCAGCCCCGCGTTCAGCCCTTGGCCGTAGAACGGCAGGACGGCGTGCGCGGCGTCGCCCACGATCACGACGCTGGCCCCGTAGTGCAGGTGCGAGCATTTGATGTCCATTAGCGGCACATGCGGGTGGGCGGCAAACTGCGCCTGCAGGGAGGCCGGCGCGATCAGCGTCCCCGAGATGCCTGGAAAGTGACGGTCGAAGAAGGCCGGCACGCTGCCGTCGTCGGGGCACTGCGAGAGTCGAGCGAAGCAGGCCGAGGGCGCGAACAGCGAGCAGTTGAAGGAGCCGTCCGACGAGGGGAAGGCGACAAACATCAGGCGCCGGTGGCTCCCGTCTTCGCTGGCCCGCGGCGACCAAAGATGGAGGTGCTGGGGCGACAGGCGGTAATGGCCGGTGCTGGTCGCGGGCATCCGGAATTCACACCACAGCAGGTCTTCGTAGACTTGCTGGTAGCTCATCCGGGTGTATCGCATCAGCTGTTGTCGCGTCTTCGAGTGGATCCCGTCCGCCCCGATCATGAAGTCGAAGCGGACTTCGTGCGGCGAGGCGCTCGGCTCCTCAGTCTGCGTGAACCCAGGGCCTGGGACTCGCTCAAAATATGCTCGGTTCTTGTCGAAGTCCACTCGCATCAATTTGGAATTGAAGAACACGCTGATGTTGGGGACGCTCGCGAGTTCCCTGTTCAGAACCTGGCTCAGCCGCTGGCGATCGGTCGAGTAGATGAACTAGAGCAAAACGAAAAGGAGAACCGTGAGAGCTCGCTCGGGGGCTAATCGGACGAAGGAAGGAATGCGAAGCCTACCCTGCCCAACACGTCGTATGCCTGGGATGATTCCCAGGGTTTGCCGGTCCGAGAGTGACCATGGATCATTCGACCATACAGAGGAATCGTGCAGTCCAGGACGGTCTCCATCAGACCCGCTCGATTCAAGGTCTTGATGGCATGGAGTCCTCGTTCCGAGAGTGCGAGACTGACCGAAGCCCTTGGTTGAGGGTCGGAGTTCGTCGAAAGACATGGGTCTAGATAAATCCATTTTAGGGGATCTATTCCGAGCATTAACAGAATCAGACACTTACTTGGCCGTAGATCGTAGACTTCCACCTGATATCCTCGGCTGGCGGCATAAAGTGCTGCCAGTGATCCCACCGGACCGGCGCCTACGACGACGACTTTCGGCTTGAGATCCATTAACTTATCCTTTGGGTTGCTTTGAAACAGCGTGGTCATGGCTAGGGGTGATGTTGGGCCATGAATCGAGGGGCTTTTAATTCCCGGCCTGACCTAGTCTGATGTATCTCCAGGGTTTCCCCGGATAGATTCACCGCAATTTTCGTCCTGCCGATGCAGATCATGGAATAGTCTAAGGGGCGAATGCGAAGAACTACCTATGCATGCAGGTGACCCCGACCCGGAGCCCTTGCAGTTGTGACACGGCAGTACTGGTTCTTCATGTGCAGGGCAGATGCAGAGTGGCCAAGGATGACAGCTGATATCCGTGAGAGCTATCAGATATACCTACACTTTCAGTCTCCAGGAAGAGAAGCATATTTTGCTACAGTGAACTCAACCCAAATCGGTCCGTTTGTACTGTACACTCTGTAGATGGTCTGAGCCCTAACCTCTAGTGATAGTATCTTTCAGCCCCCTTCCCCGTGACGTCTGCAACTTGAAGAAGAAGGATGTTGTCGTAATCGGTAGATCTTGAGGAAGCACTATCTTAATAACTTCTTCGCTTCGCCATGAACAATGCTTGAATTCTGGTCCCGGAAGCCGCGCTTCAAGCCTAGGACCCGAAAATCGCAGCGACATCTCAAACTTGATTTTGACAGGCCTAATCACAACCACAAACCACAAACAAATCTCTCTCTCTAGATGACCAAGAGAAGAGCCATGACATAGACCGCCCCGAGGAAACTGGTGAATGCTTCGGTCGTCGTCTGCAAGCAGGGGACCGGGATCATGAGTCCGGTTCCCGACCCATTCTGTCCGGGAAGGTGGAATCTGCCAACCTCCTCCGCGGCCGCGAAGGCGAACTGCCCCGGGGGAGGGTAATCTAGGCCCGCGGGCATGGGGGCCATGTATTTGGTCAGAAAGCTCCCCGTGGTGACCACCAGGGTCAGGATGAACTGGGCGATCTGCAGGGCGATCAGGGTGCGTTTCATCACGCGGGGAACACGCACGCGGAGGGATGTAATAGCGTAATACGAATACTACAGAAGCGCAAATAGTCAGTTCATTACACGCCAAGTGCCAACTTGTGGGAGTTGGGCGGTGGAGATGAACGTACTATGACGGTGTGAAACGCGGTGTTGGCCATCATCCCGGCGAGGGAGGCCACCCCCAACCGGCCGACCTCCGCGCATCGGACGGCGACCCAGAGAGCCAGGATCGCCCCGGAGTGATGGAAGACATGCGCGAAGGAGACCTCCTTGCCCTTGGTCAGCGTGATCACGTGGTCGACGAGTTCGACATATTTCGAGAGGTAGAACAGCCAGGTGTAGTAGGCGATGCTGTTGCTGCGGCCGGGATGGTCACGGCTCGGCTGGAACCCGTTGGAATGCCCCCCGTCAACATTGCAGAGGATGTCCACGGCGCGCGAGGCATAGTCGGGGTCGTTGCTGGAGGGCCAGCGCCGTTGCAGGACCCGGAAAGAGGAAAGGAAGATCCAAGCGGAGAAGGCACTTAGGGCGGAGTTGTAGGCAACAATCATAGTCCCGGCCCACCCCCCGGTTGTAGAGATCCAGGGCTTGTGCGAGCGACCTCGGTTTCTGCGGTTCATGTAGAAGACCGCCAAAAGGTAGATTGCAACCGTCATGATCGGGATGGTTTCACCTTGCATTACGCGGCCAAAGGGAGAGTCCATTGTCAGCCGGGAGGTATATGTGGGCGTGCCGGCTTCCACAACGTCTGCAGCCAACTGGAAACGGGGACGAGATCCAGATTTGTCGGCGACGGTAGGAGTCCATCCATAGAACGGCAGCCCAAAATGAACTGCCCCTCCGTGGTTCGGGAATGTACCGTGAAGAGCCATAAGGGATCAGATGGTGATTGTTTTCAATGGAATACAGTCTTACCTGCGCAGCAGACACCACCATACTTAAGTGCTCAACTGATCAGTACCGATCCCAATATCTGGTGGGGGGGAATTTCAGCAGTCTACAAAGTATGAGTGCTGAAAATATGAGGCATGTGACAGGTCCTCTCGTGTACGTAGATATGTTTGTACCGAAGGTTTACAATAAAATGGATGACCCTTACGGGGGAGTCCTACGGAGTAGGGAGTAGAACAACTCGACAGGGTCACAGGCATTGGTCCAAATGCACTCCCGTGACAGTCTAGGATGTCAATGGATTGACAGGGATCGCCAGAAGCATTATTAGTAGGTTGGATATGCATAACGGTATCTGCTGTTGACACATTCCGTGCATAAACCATAAGTCGGCTCCTGCATCAGCTCCCGAAAATCGAGAAACGACCTGTCAGGCAAACCAACAACAGGATTGCACTTTCCCATGAAACCTCCGATGGTAAGGAAATTGTTTCAGCCAATCAAGGAATGCCACCTTCTATCGAAGGTGGAAAAGAGGTGAGTCACCACCGCCAAGGACTTACTTAGGTAGTTGTGAGTAGTTACTAGGTAACACCGATCGTTCATCGAAGGGCGAGGGCTAAGTTTAGTTGCAGAGCACTGTAAACTACACAATACCGGACCTATAAAACGACATATCACAATTGCCCACCCCCTGCCTTCCAACATAAGCCGCCTTTACGTTGATCCCCTTTACCGCAGTCAATCAGAGTACTCCGTAGAGTTTCCAAAACCAGAATTCCCCCCGTTTGGATTGAGCCTGTAGACCTATCCAGCGGGCGATTCGCACAGCCTACAGCGTTCTTTTGGCCTGCCGTACACACCACAGACCCCACAGACCTCCCTTGCTTCCTACAGTGCTACTAGTCTCCCAATTTGCTTGATCAACCTGGCTATGAGGATCGAAACAAGTAGCCGCTTTTCGTGTGACTACCGTAGGAGGTATGTTAGCGCAAGCATCGTAGTTACTGCCCACCATCTTCGTCATCTTCTCGATCATGGGCAATATAATTCCATCTCGATAGCCTTTTGGGGGAGCGGTCCCCCAAATCCTGAAGCAGATTTCGGACAACTGAGAGAGAGAGAATTGCCTGCACGTTTGTTTGCATCATGGCGAATTACTTTGATACGGTGATCCAGAGTCTCAATGGCACCTGGGTGATGGTGAGTCCATTCAGTCATCCAATAAGGCTCAACCTTAGAACACTTTCCTTCCTTCTGACCAGCCCTCTCACTTGCACTGTCCATCCGTGTCTAGGAACGCGCTCTTTCCAGCGAGATAGACCCTCTCCTAAAACTGGTATGTACATTCTAGCTTCCCCGGTACATACATCCGCTAGAAACCCACAGGGGGGGAGGTCCTCTGCCATTGTTGAGAATCTCCTCGGATGCTGACAGACAGAAAAAACAAAAAGCAAGGCATCGGATTTCTAGTCCGTAAGGCGCTCGCGCTGGCCCCCGTCCGCCTCCACATCTCAGCATACGAAGACCATCCCGACGCTCCGACTTCGGGCGGCTCGTCCGTCCTGAAGATCAACTGCGCCCAGGTAATCCCGGGGGGACGCGCGGGGACCACGGAAAGGCGCACCGTGGATTGGACCTGGCAGGACCACTCAGACTACATCTTCGGCGCCGTCAGGCACCGCAGTCGGCTGGTGGGCGGAAGGGTAACAACTTTACTGCATCCGGATGGGCACCACAACCACCACCAGCAACAGGAACAACCAGATTTCGAACTGCAGACAGCATTGCCGGATCGTCGGATCGGAGACTTCCTTGTGGGTGAGATCCTCCCGGATGGGGGTCGTTCGGATGGGTTTGTGGCGGAACCATCATCATCACCATCATCATCACCATCATCATCATCACCATCATCACCATCACCACCACTAAATAGAAACGATTCTTCGACGCCAAAAGGCTGGTGGGTGCATGTGTATGCTAGCAATGAGAGTTCCGGGTGGACGGCAGAGCAGGTAAATTCAGGATCACTTCCTATCATTATCGCTTTGGAGCAGTGGACTGATTTTGGTACCTTTTTGCGCACAAAAATGAAAGATCTGGGGCTTCGAGATCATCGATGGCAAGCGGTACCACACTCGTCGGATCGTTGTGGCTAATCGTGCGGGCAAGTTTGTGTTGGCGAGATTGGTCTACTCTCGGTGCAGCGGGGAGTAGCTGGGGGACATGGATTGTTCAAGTGAATCCTGCTAAGTGGATCAAATCTCCACTGCTGTGCGGAGAGTTATTGGTGTCATATATGATGTAAACTCGATGCCTGGTCAGATCTTGCATTCACTTTTATATATGGTTCAGTCTTCTCCTGCCCTTCAACGTTGTCTCTCCCGTAGCCATGTGTGGAGATGATCATACATCCTCCGTAAAGTGTTTCCCATGAACGACACCTCGCAGAAAGTGACGGTCAAGTGATCTCCTCGCTCAGCTTAGCAGACGGCTCAACAAAAGTAAAGTTCGTTACTGGGAGGCGATGAGAACCGAAGAGTTAATACGAAGAGAAAGGAGTGTGACAACGAACGAATTTATCTAGACACGACGCAAGGGGCGGGTGACCTGGAGAAAGGCCCCAGTCACCCATGACTGACTCCAAGACTCGTTACTGCAGGAGAAACAAAACAGTACTCTCCTTTCCATGGATCGGAGCTCATCTATCAACAACATGGCATCATCCCATCATTCCCCATTCTCCCTCCAAGATACTCTCCCTGTCAATACACGAGTGACCATCTCCCCAATTACAATCTAAACCCCTACCGAAACAAACATTCAAGCCGTAAACGTACTGCGAGCCCGCAGATTGGCGCCATAGAAGAAAAGAACCAACACCCCCAGGATCCCCAGAACGGACAGGCCGGCGAGGATCGAGACTGCTTTCTGGATCCCAATGCTCAGGTACATGGGCCGGGAGAACATCACAAACCCCGCCGCCAGGGTCGAGCGAGCAAAGTCCGCGGCCGCGAACAGCGAGGAGACGTAACGCGGGTAGACGAGGGGGATGTAGCAAAGCAGCGCCTGGAATACCACAAACGTGGCCCCAGAGTAGATTGAAACGCCGATCGTGGGGACAATCCAGTGGACGGACGCCCGGGAGGTCCACGCGTACAGGAAGAGACCCACGGTTACCAGCACGGTGGCGGGGATCGCGGGGATCAGCCGGAGCTCGAGGTTGGAGCTGTCCAGTCCCGTGTGCCAGGTGTATCGAGTATAGTAGTATCCGTACATGGCTGCGGCGATCACGCATCCGACCAACATGCTGGCGTACAGCAGACACGTGGAGTCGGCAGAGAACCCGTAGACATTGGGATAGGTGAGCGGGAAGGCCTCGAAGAACGAGTAATAGATGGCATAGATGAGGGAGGTGTAGAGGGAGCAGAAGGCCATGGCAGGGTCTTTGAGGGTGATTTCCGGTGGCTTGACGAGGGCATCGAGGAACCGGTCTTTCACCATCTGGGTTGGCAGAGCTCTCATTGCTGTCACTTGCATGAGGAATGCTTTGGGCCCTCGCAGCAACCTGTGAGAGCCACTTGCTCGCCGTGCACCGTGTATGGAGAGCGTCTCGGGGTTGGTTTCCGGAAGGAGGAACAGGAGGACCAGAAGCAATGGTGCTGACATGGCGATGATTTCCCAGAATGGCCAGCGCCAATCTTCGTGGACAGCGAACGTGGCAATCAAGGGGCCCAGGGCAGGACCGCAGTTAAAGCCCAACACCCAGAATATGTATGCGATTGGGGCACTTCTTGCACCAAACATATCTTGCAATGTGGCGCCACCAGTAGTGAGGCCTGGACTCCCAAAGAATCCTTGGAGGAAGCGGAATACAAGAATTGCGGGGAAGCTATCCAGCACCCAGATAAGGCTAGAGATGATGACGAACAGTGTGAATGATATGATGTATGGAGGGTTGCGTCCGATTTCTGCAATCTCGCTTACTGGACCAAACACCAGGGGTCCCACGGCATCTATTCGAAGGTTCCATAAACATCATTCACCAAATTTCATGAAGCCAAAGAGGTGGGTGGGCGCCACTTACATCCCACAATGTATATCGCCAACATCAGGGACACCTTCTCTTCCGAGATGCGATACTGGAGCATCATGTATCCATATGATGGGACAACAATAGAGGATCCACAGTACACTACAAATGTGTAGAAACTGCACTCCTTGATATTAACCGGGGTCAAATCCTGCGTCTGTTTGGAGCAGACATGCACTTACCATATAACGAATGTCACCCAGACCTTCCTCGCCATCGGCCAACATTCTGCGGGGGCATATTCCTGCGAGGGCTTGCTGGGGTCGTCCATTGCAAGGATCGTGCTCTCAGGACACTGGTCCTTCTCACGATCCGCGGGACCAGCCATGTTGGTGACTGCCAGCTTTGGTCCAAGCATTTCTCGAGATTATAGTTGAACTTCTTTGCTCGAACTTGTGGGATATGCAATGTGGAGGGATTAAACAAGTCTTGCCTTATATAAGCTGAATGTCCTGATTCACTGGATATGACGTGTACCTTTATAGAGACCCCTTACCTCATACAGGAAGCTTTCTACCTTGTAAGCCACAGCATCTTGGTGTACAAACAAGGCAAAGTGCGTTGCTAGACTCACGCTGCCGCAGACAGTTGCAATCTTAATATCAGAAGATCTACATGTATTGTGTCTCCGTAGTACATACCATAGCCGAAGGTAATTGATTTCCTAGTATAGTAACCAGCGATCGATAGGTAGATCACGCTACTCACCCCACTAAGATGAGAATATATGATATGCAGTCTATGCGTTCGCCCCTTGCAATTCCTGGTGCGCATATAGCTTGATCATGCACACGTCGTGGCAGGTCCGTCTCACCCGCTCAACAGTACAGTCTCACTGCTGTGGCTGAAGTAACGGCTCAACAGGTACATATCTCTTAGATGACGCCAAAGAGGCATATGGCGAGAGGAAGGCTCTATTCAGCAGTGGTCTGAAGTTGAATGATGCTTCTAGCACTACAAGGTAGTGTGCCTCAATTTCAGGACGATATGTGATCTTTAACGCTGCGTTAGTGCTATTTGTTCTCGGGTTTTCAACAGAGACACGAGAACGTTAGCAAAGAGTTTCCCACAGCCAAAATGGGGTCAGAATTCATATCTGTTAGAACGTTCCTGTTATTCCTGGTATCAGCCGCAATAGCGTCAGGTACCACCGTGATTTGGTCAGCTTGAAGGGGAATTTTTTCGGGGTAATCTTTGGTGACGGCGAAGGACATTGTGGTGGCGGTGGCAGGGGAAAAGGGGGAGGGGCTAGTCGACTGAGAACAACTTGGCTAGCTAAAGGCATACATGAAAGTTTCTCTTGCATCTGCTTTTGTTTTGTTGCAGCTGTTGCGGTGGCAGTTGTCGGAGGTTCTCATAGAAAGACCTCGGGGGGAAGTGCCCCTTACTTTCATTCTTGCATCCTGTCGAACGAGGACACCCTCTGAGCATCTATTTGAAGGCGTTTGTTACCGAGCAGGCTTTTCTTTGTCTTTCTTTTATTTTTTTTTTTTTTTTTTTTTTTTTTTTTCTTTTTGGCGGACATGGTCGGAGCTCATGGTGTTTCGAGGAAAAGCGACCTGCGCGTTGACGGACATCATGAGGTTTGTTTTTTCCTCACTTGATGTGAGCTTTCCCAGAGATGATGATCTTCAGTCGCTAGCTCACTGCATTAAGTTCAAATCTTTAGGTAGGTGCTTGCTTTGCTGCGGTCACGATGGCATAAAGCAGACTGAGTCGTCAACAGGAAGGCAAAACCGATGATGAGAACAACAGATTGAGCGCCTGATCTGAGTATACTATGCCATATGCACCACCACCACCACCACCACCACCACCACCACAGTGACAGGTTTTCTGTTGAGTGTGGGAGCAAAATACGCCCACAGCTGCTGCCCGCAACACAATGAGATGCTATGAAATCAGCACCTCCCGTACTTATGAGCTTCTTCAAGTAGGAAGATGCAGGATGCAAGTGCGAAGTGTATCGCAACACCATTCCAGAAATCCTTCTTCCGAGAAAAAGACTTGATGATAGACGATGAACATAACATCAACTCTCAAATGGTGATCAAAATTGCACCTTCATTCGGGTCCTCCCCCCCAAATCCATCTCCTTATACAAACCCAGTCTTATATCTTGTAGGGAGGGGCGTGCTGTCCCTAACCTAGCTACCTGACACGGGCATGATTTGGTATATAGTGTACAGTACAACAGCCGCGGTAGTATTGAGATTGCAGAGCGCCGGGAGCCTGGTGCGACGGTGGGAGTGCAGGTTCTGATCGAGACCCAGTCGCAGCATTCTTTTTGTCTGCTTGCGAAGGGGGAAGGTGTCATGAAGGTGTCATGTCATTTGCGATTCTACTGTGACGCCGGAGGATGGGGCATCCTCATGGCACGGCTGCAGATAGAAGTGATGATGATGCTCTGGCGGTTTCGGGTGGGTTACAGTATATACATGGGAGATCCTCGACTTTGGGAGTCAAGCAGAAACGAGACGGAGTACTTACTTGGTGTAGAGTCCAGGCAAGACTAGCAGCACGGAATACGAGCAAGCTATAACATTTTAACATGTTGCTAATAGGGTCGGACATACTCATATCGAGACACGGATTAGGGTAAATATAGATGTAAAGTATATGAACAAGAATGAGAATAGAAATGGACCCTGAAATCACCACGCTGTGTCCATATGCTTTGCTTTTCCGGTTCCGCGTTATCCTGAAGCCAAGCCCAACGCCATATTGTGAGACACGTATGCACGCCAAAGAGATAAGGACTCGTGAGAAGGAGAAATGTCAAGGTATGTAGAGGCTAGGTAGGCGGGGTGAAGAAGGATGAAAGAGGGGGTGGGAAAGTAGTGGGGCACCAGAGGTGCCTGGGGTATCTCAAGCAAGAAAGTAAAGCAGAACACTTTCATCATCAAGAAAGGCTCACAAAACTCCGCCGGGTAGATTGATTTGAGCTTGTCGCCCTTCGAAACCAGCACTATTCGGCGCTGACCCGCTACCGGTGGGATACATGTTGTTCTCCTGTGGATGGACTTGTTTCCGCAGCATGAACATCGGCTTCCGTCCTTCGTTCTGAAGTTGCTTGAACAAGATCAACGGCCTCTCCTCTAGCCCGAGACATCGTTCCTGGTCACCATAGACAATATACAGTGCGTATTGCTTCCAGTCCGCGTTGATATTGTACTTCTTCAAAGCGGCGGGGAGGACTTTATGGCAGGGGTCATCCAACGATACTCGGAAAGACTTGAAGATCTCCACGCTCGGGGGATCCCCAGTTGCTCGAGAGTCTGACCGTGTCGGGATGTCAGGGCGCGTGGCTTGCGTTGGGGTAGGATTTAATCGGTCGGAGCGGGATTGGGTCGGAGGCGTGTCGTCGTGGTGGTTGTGAGAGGCGTGGTTGATACTGGCCGAACTAGGCTGTGAGTAGGCCCGTGAAGCTAGAGTCTGCGTGTGGAGGTTGCCTGGAGAGGTCGGCGACGGGATTCCTGGCGATAACTGGGCCTTTCCGTTCATCATAGCCATGTGGGATGAGTTTGCCGTGGACGGATCCAAGCCACCGCCGTCCCCATACATGCGTCCTTCGTGGATGGAAGGTGGGATATAAGTGGGTGAGCTGGTTTTGGGGGTATTCCCGCCGGTGTGTCCTCTCTTAGAGAATGTTCTCGAGAGAATCGACCCCGAGCGATCCAAGAGCGTGATTCCAGAGGGCGAAGTCAGATTCGGGGGCTCGTGATAGGTTTCTGTGCCAGGTGCGGGGACCGCCGATGGGGGTGGCAGCGGTTGCGATCGATCCTTGGCCATCTTGAAGACGGGTAGGAGTTCCTCTCGCAACCGGCGATAGTCGTCTGCCATGCGCCGCAACTCTGCCTCCACGGTGACTATGCGTTCGTCTCGCAATCGGATGGACTGAATCAAACGAGCGACATCGTCTTGAGTGGCACCTTCGTTCATACTTTGGTCGGCAGCTATGCAATCGAACGTCAGCGTACTATTCCAGTAGCCAGTCGAGGAACACACGTACAGAGTGGAATGTAATGATCGGCGTCCAGCGGAATGTCTTGCTTAACCTTGGTCTCGTACACACTCTTGAGGATGGTCAAGCGGTGCCCCACACTAGCGATACCCATCTCTTTCAATTCGTCATGTTTGAGTGCGATAAGCGCTTCGCCAACGATTTCGTTCTCTGTAGAACCCAAGAGTCAGCACGGATGATAAACCTTGGCCGCGCCGAGGAATATCATCGAAGCGACTCACCTAGAAAAGCCGCGCAGTACTGACGCAGGCCTAAAGCGGCAACAAAATGTGCGCTCTCTTCGGCCGTCCATTCTGTAATAATTGTCTTAGGCGAGCGAGGGTTATCGTCGAAATTGGCCAGGGTGGTCGGGGTATGTTCGGCGGAGGGAAACTCGGACTCGGAGGGGGAGGCTTCCGAGTCAGTGGCTAGGTGAGGGGAGGTGATGACACTGCGTTCGTACTCGTCGTCTGCATCGGAGTCGGCGTGGTAGGAGGTGTGGAGAGACATGGTGGATAAGGATCAATGACCGGCAACGACGCCCAGCACGAAGAGGGAGGGGATGGACGTCGGACCGGTTGGGGGGGTGAATGAGACGGCGCCGGTGTAGCACGGGCGAAGTTAGGATGGAGGGAGCACGATCGAAAGGTATCAGACTGTCTTGGATGGATTCTGGGCGAACAATGGAGGCACTCTCAATAGCGCCGGTGATGAGTTTCAGGATTCGAGGTTCCGGGTCGGAAAGCGGCTCGTGTCAGATACGGCGGGGGTGGTTGGAGATGGCTGGGATGAGATGTGGGGGATAGACAGGAGACAGCCGTTGACGACAGTAGAAGTCAGAACTTCAAGGCGAAAGAGGAATACGGCGAGTGGTGGATGATGGCCGTAATTGCGAGGGTGGAGTGGAGTTCCTGAGGCCAACAAGGCTAATAATCACAGGCATGCAGCCAGAGCGGGGAAGCTGGGGGGGAAGAGGGAAGGATGAGGAGATCGGAAATGTGATGACGGCCACGGTGGAGGTAATGAAGGTGGAAGAGAACGAGGATGGTAGAGAGAGAGAAGAGAAATTTCTCTATGGTACTGAACAAATAATAAAAAGGAAGCAGAAGAAGAAGAGAAGGAGGAAGAAGCAGGTAAGTTGAAAGTGAGAGGAGGAGCAGCAGCAGCAGCAGCAGCAGCAGCAGCAGCAAGCAGCAAGCAGCGAGGCAGCTGGTTGGGCGCGGAGTAGCGAACGAACCGCCGAAAGGGAAAAAGAGGCGCTTCGATGCTTGGATCGCCGCACGTGATCTCCCGCGGTCTGGACCACTGACTTGGGAGGGAACACTTATAAGTTATCTCTATCTATCCTATCCTCCACCTGCTCCATCGCACACTCGCACACAACATGCAATCGAAGCACTGAGGATATCCCCACTGGGGCAATATCACCGTTATCCCTCCCCTGAAAAAAAACCACTCATTAGTCTATAGTCTATCCTCTATCATCTCCATCCCAAGACGATCCATACTAATAGGATCCATGATCACTTCCCCCTTTCCCGAGTTCATCCACCACTTCCACTACTACCACCACCACCACATCCAAGCTCAACTATCCCGTATCAACCCCCAATATTCCGATTTCGATATAGAATTAGTGTCGGCGCCAAGCCCACAAATGTCTCTTCTCCCCTGGATTATGGGGGAGACTAGCGAGGGAACTATTTCGATCCCAAGTTCGGACTAACCGAGGGAAAAGAGCCGAAAGCTCCTCCCACGATATTGTGCTGCTGCCATGTCAAAAATCCAATAGTGCCGGAGCCTTGACGTTTTTGGGGAACTGGGGCCTTTCGCTCTCCGCCGCCGTCATCGTGCCATGGCTTTTTTTCTGACTTATTTTTGACTATTCTTCTCGCACTCTTTTTTAAGTTATTAACGCGCGCCCTCATTAACTGACTGAATTATTGGCGACTATGGATTCTGGCCATGTTGGCCAATGGTGATGTTTTGTCGGGCTGGGATGTCTTTGCCAGCCCTATATCAACCGGAAACGATCTTAATAGGTAAATAGAAAAACCCCCCCTTTTCTGGGTCGGGAGTCTGAGGACCTCGGAGTCGAGTTGAAGTCAATGTCTTTGATGGAGGGGCCGAGGGAAATAAACTCCTTCTAGAAGATACGATCTGGCCGTGGTCGAGGTCTGCGCTGCTCGTATTGATTATCATCCTCTAAGACAAGATTGTGGTAAATTGAATGTGATTGTCTCTGTAATCGTCTACAAATGCCCGGCTACATTCGGGCCATCACCACGCTGCAGCATCTACAACTCCAGTGAACTAGTCACAGAGACCAAGTTCAGGCAGAAACATTGTACTGAAGTACCTACCGTAGCCTCCACGCAAGGTGAGAAAAATTTGTCTTTTCTTTGCCCTTCACAGAATATCAATTCCGGATCTATGCGTACTAGGTTACTATACCAGCCCGGATGGGTCAACGTCAACGTCAATGTCAACGGTCACTGCACTAAAGCACCCCGACTAGGCTCCATAGTACACTTTCGCACCGACAGGGGTGGAAAAGCCAACCCATTGGATCTCCACATTAATCTACTCATCCTCCGTCGAGTTCCCTGACATTTTGAGTACTCAGTAAGTACTGACATCCGAGAAAAGCCCATTCAACGGTCTCCATGCCGAGCAAATCCCTCCCTCCACTGCTGTCTTCGGAAACAGACCCATTCCCCCGACCGGAACATATTGCATCAATCTCCTGTGGATATCTGCACGGCACTGTATGCACTTAATACAGCACATACACCTTGCCACCAAAGATCAGCCTTTATCTACCACCTTTTGGCAAGCCGAGCAAGGGAGGCTTCGGATGGAGGTCGAACAAGCGTCTAAACCGACATTACACGAACATGTGGTGGCCTGCTCCCTCCCTCCCAGCCATCGCGGCACGCTGCCTCGGAGCCCCGATTAAATCGTCTGGCGGCTTCGAGCATGGAATACCACGGACCGGTGTTATCGATAGGTAAGGTTTTCCTGGGCATAGTGGAGCCAGCCCTCTCCTGCAAGCCGGCGACTGTAGTACGTAAGGTCGAGTTCAAGGTTGTACTTAGTATCTCCGGCGCAATGATTGCATCGTGGTCTTGGTGCCCCCCAACCGGCGGCTGGGCGCTACCGGGGGGCAATGGCAACGATGTGCTATTATTATCGCGGTACCCTGATTGAAGCCTTGGGCAGGGTATGTCCGGGCTGGGTTGTGCGTGGACTGATGCAGGGTTATATTGTCAATCTGTGAATGAGTTTGCAATGCTGTGTGTTGAGACTGTAACTTCGAGACAGCTTGAAGTGGGTTGTAACACCCGGGACAATCAACAATGACAATAAGGATGTACAACAATTACTGGCGGTTTATATATTCTGATCACAGTCACTAATTCACAAAGCACTCGAGTAAGCAACTGGGTCAAGTTATTTCCAGCTGCTATCAAGAAGTCTACATTGAGCAACACATTCATACTCCTAATCCTTCGCACTATTCTTACCAGGTTGCATCGCGCCTGGTTTTAACTGAAAAGTACCATATAAGTAAAGACACAAGCGCCGGGACTGATACGTCCATCGGCGGGTAGAGGATCTGATCTGACTGATTGACGGCTTATCCGCTCCGGACTGGAGCCAGCCCAGCGCATCCAGCTCCTCCGCCGCCCGCAGCAGCCCGCAGCGCAATTTCCCCTCCGACCTGACCTCAACCCGTTTGTACAAGTACTGTTGTACATAGTACAGCACACGACCCCTCAACCCATTACCAAGACACACATACCCTTCTGCAACAAATAATCCACCTTAGCAACAAACCCACCACCTTCAAAAGACGATAACCCTGAACTCCTCCCTCGAAACACGCCACCACCACCCACACCAACAAAACCCCCCCTCTCCCCCACAATCTGCAGCACTGTACAACCCCAATCTCAACCGCAACATCCAAACTCCAGCACCGGAACAATGACAACCAACCCCCGCCCCTCCCCACCCACCACCCAAACCGACCTCGAAACCGACCTGCTAACGCACCTCCTCACCACCCCGGCCCTCGACGACCTCCACAGCACGCTCCTCGCCGCCCTTCAACGCACGGGGTGGACCGAGAAGATCCGGCGCCTAGCCCAGGAGCTGCTCCGCGGGGGACGGTGCGAGCGGTTCGACGAGGTCATCGAAGCGGTGGTCGCCTCCGCCGAGGGGCGACGCCATCCGTCCCTCCTTGCCGCGACCAGCAAGAACAACGGTGCAACCATTAAAGACGAAGATGACGACGGCGACGACGCCCACGCGAACGGGAAGAAGAGCAGCAGCAACAACAACGGCGGCAATGCAAACAACGGCGGCAATGCAAACAACGCCGCGTATTTCGAGACGGTGGATGTTCGGATCCCCTCGGCGGTCGTCGAGCAGGGCGTGCGCGCAATCAAGGAGGTTCTGCGCGAGGTGGTGGTGCTCGAGGGGGATGGGGATGGGGTCGGGGATTCTTCTTCGTCTGCGGCGGCCGGGGATGGTGGGGATAAGGACAAGGAACACACCACCACCACGACCACGAAAACGCCAGGGCAGAAGGATCGCGTGAAGGGGGTGAAGTATGGGGAGAGTAATGGGTCCGGGGCCAGTGGGAGTCCCGTTAAGAAAGGGGAGAAGAAGATGAAGCTTAAGCAGGGGAAATGAAGGGGTCTACGGGCTTCTTTCTCTTCTGTCTGTCTTATTTTTTGATAAAAGGCGGGAGTTGGTGTTGGTGGACATTCGTCTGGCGTTTGGATGGTTTTCGGATGGGGACCTACCTCTCCCCCGGTGTTAACAGGGTCGGCATTGCATTTTCTAGATACCAAATTTTATTACTTCGTTCCACATCTAACGGAATCAATCATCGTAGCAACTTCTTGGCTATTAAATGGATCAGAACTATCTTAGCACCCAGAATAATAAGAAATGGCCACAAAAGTACTTGTCAACCAACGTGATTTAGTCGAGGCTCACCCCGCTGATCTAACTAACTGCGCATAGGAAACAAAGCATGAAAAGATACAGTTTAGTCGTAGAGGCTGTCATCGTTGCCGGCTTCGCCAAAAGTGTTGTTATCCGCCACCTCACCCGAGGAAGGGAAGCGGAAGAAGGTGCTGCCGCCAGAGTTCTTCAAGCTCTGCGCGAAAGCCTCGTAGCGGCGAATCTCCACATCGCTAACCGACTTTCTGGCCGACTTCATCGCCTCCTCGAAGTGGGCACGGGTCAGCTCCGGCACGGGGTCCTCCTCCTCAAGCTCCTCATCCTCCATCTTGACGTCCTCACCCTGGGCCTCGCGCTGCTTCTGGCGGTCGATGTCGGCGCTGATCGACTGCTTGATGGCAAGCTTGACAGCACGCTGAGTAACGAAGCCAAGATCGGCACCGGAGAAGCCGTGGGTCTTGCTGGCAATGAAGGAGATGTCGACATCAGGAGCAACGGGCGTCTTGCGCAGCTGGGCCTTGAGAATGCTCTCACGGGAGGCCTGGTCGGGCAGGGGAACGTAGACCAGAGTGTCCAGACGACCCGGACGGACCAGGGCAGCGTCCAGCTGCTCGGGTCTATTCGTAGCACCGATGACGAAGACGTTCTTCTTGGAGGTCATACCATCCATTTCTGGGACGAGTCAGCTAGGAACTATAGAAGCATAGGCGAAATAACTTACCGGTCAGGAGCTGGTTAACCACACGGTCGGAAGCACCACCAGCATCGCCGACGGAACCACCACGGGACTTGGCAATGGAATCCAACTCATCGAGGAAGACGACGCAAGGGGCGGCGGCACGAGCCTTGTCGAAGATGTCCCGGATGTTGCTCTCAGACTCACCGAACCACATGCTCAGCAACTCAGGACCCTTGACGGAGATGAAGTTGGCAGCGCACTCATTGGCCACAGCCTTGGCCAGCATGGTCTTACCAGTACCAGGGGGACCGTAGAACAGCACACCGCGGGAAGGAGAAAGACCGAACTTCTGGAACTTCTCGGGGTGGTCGACAGGGTACTGGACGCTCTCGATGAGCTCGCGCTTGACCTCCTCGAGACCACCAATGTCCTCCCAACGGACGTTGGGGACCTCGACGACGGCAACCTCGCGCAGAGCGGAGGGGTTGGAGACACCAAGGGCGTAACGAAAGTTCTCCATGGTGACACCAAGAGAGTCAAGAACCTCAGCGTCAATGGTATCCTCATCCAAGTCAATCAGGTCCATCTTCTCACGGATCTGCTGCATGGCGGCCTCAGAGCAGAGCGAAGCAAGATCGGAACCGACGTAACCGTGGGTCTCGGCAGCGATCGTCTCCAAGTCGACATCATCACCCAGCTTCATGTTCTTGGTGTGGATCGACAGAATCTCGAGACGGCCGGTAGGGTCGGGGATGCCAATGTCAACCTCACGATCGAAACGACCGAAACGACGAAGGGCAGGGTCGATGGAGTTGGGGCGGTTGGTGGCGGCCATAACAACGACGTTCGAGCGGGCCTTCATACCGTCCATGAGGGTGAGGAGCTGGGAGACAACACGGCGCTCGACTTCTCCGTTGGTCTTCTCACGCTTGGGGGCGATGGAATCAATTTCATCGATAAAGATGATGGCGGGGGAGTTCTTCTCGGCTTCCTCGAAAGCCTTACGCAGGTTCGACTCGGACTCACCAGCCATCTTGGACATAATCTCGGGACCGTTGATCAGGAAGAAGAAGGCACCGGTCTCGTTGGCAACAGCACGAGCCATTAGAGTCTTACCAGTACCGGGAGGACCGTACATCAGGATACCACGAGGGGGCTTGATACCGATGGACTTGAAGAGCTGGGGGTGACGCAGGGGCAATTCAACCAACTCGCGGATCTGAGCCATCTGCTTGCGGCAGCCACCAATGTCATCGTAACCGACCTCGTTGAGGTTGCCCTCCTCGTCTTCACGCTGGATGGGCTCGCCCTCGCAGTGGATGATCGTGTCCTGGGCCACAATACCGTACTCTGGGGGATCGACCTCAACAACCTTGAACTCCACCTGTCTCATACCTCCTCGTACTGTAAACAGATCTCCCTGTCGGACGGGTCTGTAGGCTTCGCGGAAGTAGGGGGCAAGGTAGACGTCGAAGAGGGAGCCGGTCAGGCCCTCAACGGTGTCGGCAATAGGAAGGACGGCAATACGCTTGGCCTAAAACACAAAGAAGCCGCGGTTAGCCACCAACCACCGCCTGCTCTCGTTGGGCTGGACTCACATATTTGATGTCGGGGCAAGGGTGGACGGTGATCATGTCGCCGTGCTTGACACGGAGGTTGTGTCTGACGACACGATTGATGCGAGCGCTGCCGTCATCGAGATCATCATCCGCCAAGACAATCAGAACCGTGTCCTTGCGCTTCTTGCCCTTGACAAGGACGGTATCACCGCGGAAGAGCTGGAGCGTCTCCATCGTGTTGTTGGAGAGGGCAATGACGGAGTTGTCATCGTTGACGGCATCGGTAACACTATTGACACACACACGTCAGTATCCCAGCAGCCCCCGCTCCACAGAACAAATGACGCAGGCAAACTCACATCAAAGAGTTGGGCTTCTTCTTCTTCTTGAGGATAGCGGTCGAGGTGTCGAGCTCCTAACAACGAGAACAAGTCAATATCACCAACAAGGTCCCTGCGGAGTCTGAAGGCAAAGTCTTTACCTCTTTCTTCTCGGCGCCCGAGGGGTCACTATGGTGTATTAGCATGCGGGGCAAGACTGGAAATCTTGATGGATGGGGCCTACTTGAGGTTGACCCTCTTCTTCTCGTGAGTGTGGTCTGGCTCTGCGCTCATCGTGATGGAGTGTGAAGAAAGGCGCGTAAAGCAACGTAGTCACTGGGAAAGGTAGCAAGGACTGTTGCCGTACCGGATTAGGCGAACTCGGTAACAGGCACGGAGGAAAAGTGAAGATAAGGAAAGGAAGAAAGAGATCCCAGCAGACAGCAGGAAACGTCTGAGAGATGGCGCAATTTGGGGGGAGAGATGCAAAAGTGATAGAGCAGAATAGGTGGGTGAGTGGGTGGGTGGAGAGAGGGAGATGGGAAGTGAGATTGAGTGTAGGTTGGCAGAAGAGCTCCGGGTTGTTAAGAGGTGACGATAGCGCCAGGGCCTGTTCGGGAACTGATTGATGACTTAAGCTGTTTGCAGAGATTCCTGAGCCACCCACCCACCCAAATACCCACCGCCTACCGCCTGCCGCCACCGCCTCGGGGGAAGAAGAACCGCATGGAAGCCGGTCGTATCCACAATGATCATCAGCCTCTGGCCCTTCTTTGCTTTGGGTGCTTGATAAGCCCGGGGAAGCTCTTCGAACTAGCGATCTGATGACTGGCTAGTGTTTGAAGCGGTCGATCTGGTCTTTTCTGTTGGCTTTGACATTCAGAGGTGCCAATCGAGCTGCTGTGCTGATGCCTCAGGCATGACGCGATGTATCGTGCCGTGGCCTTAGGCATCATGGGCGATCTATCACATCAAGATATTCTGGTCAACCAGCTTAACAAGTCGATCGTTCCATTTTGTGGCAAAGCAAGAACAGTCCACTTCGCTGGTTACTTAATCTGACTCTTCGACATGTGGTTCTCACGTTTTTCTCACATTTATCGGAGGATATCATGGCGAAAGAGTGTTCAGTGTTCATAGTAACTCTGCTGATGCCTTCGCTCTCAGTAAGTTAGCAAAAGAACAAGATATGAAACGAATCAACCACAAGGAAGAACAAAATCATAGCTAACAGACTCACCAGCCCTACAATGCGGCCTTATGGCTGTTTTACCAGTTCAGTGTGTACCAAAGTCACGTGGTCTGGTGAATGTACTAGCCCAGCGCCCCAGTATAGCATCAAGGAAGACTTCACCAGCGCACGCACGCAGTGAGAGCGCTGCCTACAGCCATGCGGGTCTACCTCACACTCGCCGACTAAGCGACGACATCATAGCTCCTCATGATGTCGCATTCAGTAACACGATGGCACCCCATCCTCCACCTTCACATCCTCACCTTCCTTCTCCCCACCGACTATCCCCAGTACCTTTGTATCTCTATCCCTTTTTTTGAAAACCTGTTCCTGTGCGTGAAAGACCCAAGATGAGCAGCCGTCCTAGCGCTGTCAACCGCCGCCCTAGCACCGCCCACAACATGGAGTGCTTCCATTGGTACCCCGACAACTACAAGGTCGCGTACCAGAACCAGCTCAACCTGACCCAGCTGCACCAGCTCCTGGCGGACGAGGACCAGCGCGTCATCTTCGTCTACGGCTGTCTCAAGCTTCCCACCGTCCTGCGCGCCTATCGTGACCAACCGGACAGTCTGCAGTTTGCCCGTAGGATGCAGCCGGCCCGGGCGGTGGGGTACAGGCTGTACGAGCGGACTCCCAACGGCGCTCCGTTCATGGTGTTCACCGGACAGGACCACGATGTCGTCGAAGGCATGGTCGTGTTCGCGATTGACCACGAGGACGCCATCACCATGATGCACGGTGAGAGCGGCGGGATGGACGCCTGTCTGATCGAAATCGAGGCGGTCATCATTGAGGACGGCTCCGGCCTGGCCGATCGCTGGGTCGAGGTGACCTACGCTCTGAACGTGCACGCCCTGGTCTGGAACCGCAGTCTGGAGGGGATGCACTGGAAGGGGGTCACCGATTGGGCCGTCGACCTGTTTCTGCGCTCCGAGCATTATGACAAGTTCGTAAGTCTATCGCTGACTTTTCCTTTGGTGCGAAATCCTCTAATATCATATGGCCACAGAGACGTCCCGGCGAGCTCGTGTCGGAGGAAACCATCGACCCAGTGTTCCGCCTCTAAGCTCTAACTTTCAGCTCTGGCTTTCGAGTGTCGCGGAATCAGGTACAACTTGATTCGATGCGTGCATGGCTACTAGGTCTGAGACGTAGGCCTTTCGAGACAACCTCCGCATCTCTTATCTGACATTTTTACCTCCGGGTCCGCGACCTATCCCTTATCCCCATTGCCACGGGTTGACTTTGCAAGGCGTTTGATACTCATTTACGATACGACACGATACGATGACGACTTGATGCTCATTCACGATGTGATGACGCTTATGACGATGATAACGACATTGGCATGACATGACGACTGCGGATTCTTAGCAACACATGATTTTTATCTATCTTATGACATGACGGGTATCTTGGGGGGTTTCGGGGTGTCTCACTTGCTTGCGCTTGTTTCCTTTGTTTCATGATCTATCCGCCTTCGAGGCCACAACAACCGAGCATCTAGCTCTAGCTGTGAATTGGATTTGGTATTTGGTGTGTTAGCTTGGATCCTATCCTGTATTCAGGCATCTAGCATGACAAACCCAATGAATACGCTTATCCAAGAATCTCTATCGTCTAAGCCAAGCCATAGCAAAGCGAGCAAAGAAAAGTAGCCTGAGGTAATCGAATCTAGAGAGTCTAACCGACCATCCAGAATTCTACGAAACCCAAATACCTCAACCTCAACCTCACCCAACCCAAAACCCCAGACCTACTAAGTAGTAGTCCGCCCCCACGAATCCCAAACCTCCCACGCCCCGGCCATAAAACTCACCAAGCCGGTCAACTGCTCCGGGAACCCGATCCCCTCCTCAAAGCACCAATGCAAGCACAACGGCGCCCAGCACACATTATTCACGAGACTCTTCCTCCACGCGCGGATCTCCCCGGCGTCTGCTTCCGCTGACCCCTCCTTCCGCCCTTCCTGATTTTGTCGTTTCCGCCGCAACCGCAGACTCCTCTCCCGCGCCAGCACAAAGAACTGCAGGAAGATGTGCCCGAACCACGCGCGCGTGCTCCACAGATCCCACTGCACGATGCCGCCCCACCGGTCGATGAACCGGCGGCTGAGGATCCCCTTCGCGGCGAGGTAGCTTCCGTTCTCGAGGAGCTGGTAGATCACATTGACCAGAACTTGGAGGAGGGTGAGAATGTACAGCGTGCGGTCTTGCGGCGGGGAGCGCAGGGTTGCGGCGCCCCAGGTCCAGAGGGGGAGGAGGCCGAGGAGGCGCAGGGTGTATCGGGTTTCGGACATGAGGGAGGAGAGGGCGAGGAGGGGGGGCTTGTTTGGTGTGCTTGGTGAGGTGGTGGGTGGTGGCGGCGATGGGGCGGAGGGGGTAGGTTTGGAGGGGGATTTTTGGGTGAGATGGCGCTGCTGACGACGGAGACGCGCGAGGAGGCTTAGACGGGTTTGGAAGGCGAGCCAGGGCGCCGAGGCGAGGAGGTGGTGCAGGGCGTGCGAGAGGTAGCCTGTTACGGCGAGGACGCGTTCGGTGCCGGCTGCTGTGGTGGTGAGTCTGTCGTTGTTAGTATGGAGTGTACGGTTGGAGGAGTGGTGGTGGAGGTGGAGCGGTGGAGCGGTGGCTTCTGTACTAGGAAGGATGGGAGAGGGCAGGGGACCTACTTGTCGAGTCGCTCGATGGTGGTGTCTGTTGCTCGAAGGGCTGCCAGCAGCTGACGACGAGCTTGAAGGAGGGAGGAAGCTGATTGTGGTTTTGGTTGTGGTGGTGGTGAGGATCCCCGCGGTGGGTTTGAGGTCGGCGATTTCCCCTCATCTTCTTGCGGTGGTGGTGGTAATGGTGATGGTGCGCTCTCACTTGGAGCTGGTTCGGTGGTAACTTCGGGGTCTGCCATATTGTCTGGTGTATCTTGCATCAGTCATCGCCAGCAGACCTCCAGAAGAGTCGGACGGACGGGGGTGGACTAGAAGAGTACTATATAGACCAGGCGGTCATCTGCATCTGATCAGCCGTCGGTGCTTGGCGCGCGTGCCGAGGTTCGGAATTGGCTCGGAATGGGAAAGTCGATGGAGTTCAGAGTTGAACCGCGGGTCATTGTTTTTTGATGAGATTAGATAACTATCCTGCCTGCCCCATTCAGTCATCGGATGGGATGGACCTTACCAGATAACTAATGGGTGCGTTTAACTAGCGCCGCTGTATGCTTTACGTAGTTCGCTAATTGATACACTAACTTACTGTTGACCTTTCCTTGACTTCATAATTTCATTATCATCATGTAGCTCTGGCGACAACACCTGCGGGCAATTTCATTCAATTCTCACTATACCTTCCGTAAATTTCCAAGTACTCTTACAGCAGAACATGTGAAATGTTACCCGACCACACACCTCCCCACTTCAACACCTAGCTCAACGTCCCAGCACCAACATGACAAACCAAATCAGCGACCACGGCACATTAGTGGAGACAGGTTCCGTGTAATTCGCCTCAAGAAGAGGTCACTTCAAGCGCTCTTCACCCGTCACGATATCAAGATTGGGTCAACCAAATCCGACTCGTCCGATCCAACCGAGTCCTCCGAGTCACTCGTCCCTTCGTAGCACTCATCGCCCTTTTCGACGCGCTCCAGTTTCCCTTTGCCCTTATCTTTACTTGCTTCTTCCTCAGTTATCACCTCCTCGATAGCCCCCACCTCAGTTTCCACTTCCTCGCTGACCTCCTCCTCCTCCTCGAACTCCTCTTCCTCCCTACTATCCCCCCAACTACTATCCCCATCCTCACTCTGAGACTCCTCTTCCCAAGGCTCCACCTCTTCAATGACCGGCATGACATCCTCCCAGACGTGGAGACCCGAATTAATGCAGCGCTCGCGACCCACCATCTGCCCAAACCGGAACACCTCGCGCTCCTCTCGCACCTCTTCCGGGTCAGCAGCCATGAGGTATCCGGGGGCCATGGGGAAGGGACAGGGGCCGCGCGGGCCACGAGGGCAGGGCGGCTGTTCTACCTGTCTGCGACGCCGCCAAAGGAACTCGCCATATCTTCTCTTCCGTAGTGCCGTGCGCAAGTGATTCCCGATATTGACCCAGACGGAGGAAGCTTCAGCACTATAATCCCTCGGTGAGGGCGTCAGGCTGCGTCCGAGGGGTTCGAGGATGGCCTGTAGCCTGGTGCGCGCTCGCTGCAGCCGGTTAGCCGGGGGTGGATCGTAACTTGCGTTGGTGGGGTGGGAGTTGAGGGGTCCGTGGAATTGGCGGGGGGTCGCTGTTGCTGTTGCTGTCACTGGGTAGGAGGGTAGTCCGGTTGTGGATGATGACAATGCTTGGCTTGTTGGAGGTGAAGGGAGGGGCAGATGGTGTGTGGACTGCGATGCACTGTTGTGTCTGGCAATGGGGTAAGTGGGTAGCACGGATGGAGATCGGTCGCTGGAATCACCTATGGATGATGAGGCAAAGGAAGACTGGGAGCCAGAGCTGGTAGCATCACTGGTCGATGTCGACATGTACGACGGTAGATCCACTGTTGACCTGGACGCAGGGCTTGTCACTCTCGAGGCAGACGAGGAGCTCTGAGATGTAGATCCGGTGGCTGCGTTCGGGAGATAGGATGATAAGCGTGCTACGCCACGATAGCTCGACACGGCATGTAGTGCGGGCTGCGACTCGCCTCCATAGTATCGGGGCACCGGAGGAGGAGTGGGGGATGGGTTCGGTCTCTGCCCTAGATTGGAGACGAACACTGCGTTCACGACGACCCGCTCGCCCAAGTTGAAGGCACCCGGGATTGGGAATTCGGGTCTACACACTGCGTTGATGCTTTCCCATGCTCGTTCCATGTGTGCAGGTAAGCAACGATGGCAGGCCCGCCAGTTGCAATGTGGGATAGACTGAAGTGGGAGAGCTGAAGTGTCAGAGTCTCCGACTGGGACCACGCCTTGGGTAGTGGAGTCTGAACTGCGACACGCATTGTGCTGGATATCCTCGCCATGCTTCACTTGTCCAGTGGTGGATGAAGCACCGATAGCGTTCGAGCTACGGCTCTGCTGAACATCTTCAATCAGCTGAACATGGGGACCATCGTCATCGGAGTCAGTATTTTGCTCCTCCTCCGCCCTGTGCATCGAAGGGAAGATGGTGACGCTCGAATAGCGTTCGTTGTAAGCAACTCTCTCTTCGTACGCCTGACGAAAGACAGTGAGTTTCTGTTCGAGCAGTGTTTCCTTCTGCGCATCCGTGTACTTGCCAGTCTTAATGGCGTCGACCATCCACGAACTCAGCACCTCCCCGTCTCTGGTACTATTCGGGTTCCCGAAGCCGGGCTCGTCAACGGAACACTGATAGAGCCAGCCGAGCACCGGTCTACGGCCGCAGCGGTCACACACTTCGTGCGGATCCACGAGGGGCACCCGGTCCATTTTGCCATGTTTACACGAGCGGAGCCCCCACGGACGATCGTCTTCCACTACCTGGTTCACGGGCCCATAGAAGATCGGGTCTCGGTCCCGATCGATACGAGCGAGGAGTACTCTTGCGATCGCCGTTCGATTGACGCCGTTGGCTCGACTGTAACTACCTGCGGTGGACGGCGGTTCAGCTCTCGCGGTGCTGTGAGTTGCGGGACGAGGCGAAAGGACCGAGTCTCGTTCGAACAACGGCTCTGTTATTTCTCTGATAAAGCTGGATGAACTGTTAGTCTGGATGTGGACGCCGGTTGTAGAGGGTAGAGCGTTGGCTTGGGCGGGACAATACCTTGAGGATGAAGAACGAGGACAACTTGTGACACGCTCTGCAAAGTGCAAACTTGTCTCGAAGTCACGGCCAGTCCATGGTCTCTGACTCTGACTCTGGAGAGGGTCGGTCTCCTCAAGCTCTGAAAACTCAGAGGCGGGGACATGATTGTGCTCGGTTGCTCCGGCTGGTTCCTGTTGCTCGGGGCTATGCTCCATGGCTCTCTCAGCACTATCCACGCGGTTGGTCTCGACAGATGCAACCTCTACAGAGACATGGAGCTCAGGCTCTTGGTCATGTTGAGTATTTGGGGGATGAGATGGTTCATGGTCAGGGAGTGTTGCCGGGATCTCTGCTGAGGTGTCCATGTTGGACGAGGAGTCCGGCTCTGTGTTGGACTTGCTTACAGAAAGCTTTTTCATTTCTGCTGCTTGGAGGAGGTAACGGAAGGTTTTACAAGATAGAGAAGACGTGTCGACCGCTTCTAGCAGACTGGATGGCCAACTGAAGTGTCTCTATTCCGTGATCTGAGAACGCTAGATAGCAGAGGACAAGAAGCATGGACGTATGAACACGGAAAGGAGAGAGGAAGCAGAGAACAGCAAAAAATGAAATAGTTAGCTAGAACACGCTCATGTTCATCAGTGAACGTAACATTGCGTCGGGGCAGATGGGAATCGCCGGGGGCGACCATCTGTTTTCTTGGGATGGGCATGATGTCGCTCTGGCTAACCTGAGCGCAAAGGAGCAAGCGCAAGCACCAAGAGAAGCGCAGCCTGAGCAGAGGCTCACATGGTTGGAAATAGCCCTAGTCCTCCGATGAATGAAACCATAGCAGTACAGTGGTAGACTATATTTGGCTAATGCACTGGCTATCGATCTTGAGATACAAAGAAGTTGCACTGAATTCTTTTCTAGAAACCCTTTGGCATTGGACTTAGTTACATTTACCTACATTTCTGTTAGTAAATGTGCCTGGATTTCTTGAGAAAGGGGTTGAAGTACAGATATAGTATCTAGGAGCAGAACAGCTCTGCCTGGTGGTGGTTATCACCTTCAGTCAACATCAACGGCCTGCACTTATCCGAAATAGGCTGGGTTTTCCGAGCTCGTCCTGGTATTACTGCACCTGAGAGTTCTGACGAAGACCGTGCAAGATGAGAGATGATCTTCCAGTCATTGTTAGCTGCAACAAATTGAAAATGAGCAAAACATCTTGATTGTTTACATAGATGAAGATACCGAAGAAAAGTTAGTAGTGGTGATGGTGGAGTAACCACGGTAGTTATGTACATAGTCGGAGGTGACCGAAGGACAGCGGCGGAATCCCTACCGAGCTGAGCTGATCTTACCGTACTGTACGGAGACCTTACCTACACAAACAGGTATAAAGTTGACGCGAGGTCCATTTGTTCTGTAACTTCTGTTCCATTTGCCGACCTCGTGGCCGGTTTGACCTTCCTAGTTCCCACTGACTGCCACTGACTGTCTCTCTCCTCCTCCGACTTCGCCCTCACCTTCGCCCTCACCCTCCTCTAGCTTCAAACTGACTTGTTATTTGTTGTCACTTCGTTCTGCTTTTTCCTCTTCAGAATCCGGGGTCTACTTTTGCCTCTACTACTTACTACATTTTCCCCGCGGGTGTTTCCATTGTGACAGTACAAGCAATTGACTGACGTGTGCTGGTTCCAATCGATTGGAGTTGTAACCTCGGTAAGCACTGATTTATTACCAGCCTTTGAACCACCTGAACCACCCATCGGCTTCCAGCCTCCTCATCGCGGGCCTTTTCCCTCTTCCTCCTCCTCCACTTCAGCCGATAAACAAACCAACCCCTGGGTCCGACCCTTTCTTGCGCGGGACGCCCATCCGACCATTTGCCTACCAATTTCCTTTCCCACCCTCCTCCCCCCCCCCGGGTCTGTTCCCCAACAATACCCACTCACTCACCACACCTTATTCCATCCGCAACCCTCCGTTGCCTCTACTGTCCATTGCAATCCCGAATGGTTTTCTCTTACTTACAGCTCCTGCGATCACTTTAGACTGCCTTACTGCCCTGCTATCTCTCCGCAATTGCCGTCATCATCGTTATCTCGGATCTCCGATCGCTCATCTACCCACACTATCTAGATCGCGCGCTTAACCTCCTTCCTTCGGTCCATCAGCAGCATCAGCAGCAGCAGCAGCCATGTCCGCCAAATTCCAAGATGAGGCCGTCACCTCCCTACGGAAAGACACGAAAGAATTGGTACACAAAGTCGGTGAGCGACTGACTGGCGGGGGGTATCTCAATGTACGTTGTTGGTCTGTGGTGTTGATACAGCAGAATTCCGACCTTTGCTGACTGGCTCCCTCTCGGCCGACTCTAGCTCTACCTCCGCCAACTGCAGCAAAACCCCCTGCGCACCAAGATGTTGACGTCGGGAGTGCTGTCCGGTCTGCAGGAGATCTTGGCGTCCTGGATCGCGCATGATGTCAGCAAAAATGGCCACTACCTCAGCCCGCGGGTGCCCAAGATGGTCCTGTACGGCATGTTCATCAGCGCCCCGCTGGGCCACTTCCTGATCGGGATCCTCCAAAAGGTGTTCGCTGGACGGACTAGCCTGAAGGCCAAGGTGCTGCAGATCTTGGCCAGCAACCTGCTCGTAAGTGTCGCACGCGATGCACGAGGGATTCCAATTCGCTGACTCGGCCCGCAGGTCTCCCCCATCCAGAACGCCGTGTACCTGACCAGCATGGCGGTCATTGCCGGTGCGCGCACCATCCACCAGGTCCGCGCCACCGTCCGGGCGGGCTTCATGCCCGTCATGAAGGTCAGCTGGGTGACCTCGCCCATCGCGCTGGCCTTTGCGCAGAAGTTCCTGCCGGAGCACACCTGGGTGCCGTTCTTCAACATTGTCGGGTTCGTCATTGGAACCTACGTCAACACCCACACGAAGAAGAAGCGCCTCGAAGCGCTCCGGAAGGTGAGGCTCCTGTCGTGTTGTGGTTGGAACAGTGCTAACCACAAAGCAGCGTTACGACCAGCGTCGTGGTCCCGGCAGCGAGTACGACAAGGGCGACTACCGGTAAATACTGTACATATGAAATTCCAACCCCCATGACCATCGCTGGTCAATTGAGGGTAATGCGGCCAATATACCCATGACGACCACCTCCTCTTTCACCTATGCCATCTACATATACCATCTACCTATACCACCCACTCCATGCCCCCGCCCCGAATGATGTTTGATCTGTGATATGTCCCGTTCATGGCTCTGGCGTTGCGACGAGTGTCTATCCTGCTATGAGACAACCATATTTACGTAGTATATCGCCATTTGAACCGCAAATGAAAAGCCATACCTTAAGCCCCTTTGACACTCTTAAGCTGCGCTTAGTATCTCTCGTGGCAGTAGTCACCCCGAGTCAACCAGTTACATCCTACAGCTCTCCACCTGAAAACACGATAGAAAATCCATTCATCAACACCACTGCATGCGTATCTACCTTCCAACCATCTTCCCCTCTACCACACCCCCAGACGAACCCTACTCAACCTCCATCTCCCCACCCGCACCGCCACCCCTCCTCTTCCCCTGCACAAACTCCACAAACTCATCAATCACCCCGGGCCATGCCCCATCCGCACTCCACCACCCCATCGCCTCATCCTCGCCCGTCTTGCGCATGAACACCTCGACCTGCTCCCACAGATCCTTATTGACGGGCCGCGGCCCGCGCCCCTCCAGGAACTCGAGCCACCAGTCCAGCCACGGCGTCGTCGCCGACCGCCACGCCACGCCGCCGTGCTCCGCCGTGAAGAACAGCCGCCACTGCTCCGCCGCGATGTCGAACTGCAGGTTGCGCTGGCCCTGCATCCGGCACAGCGGGAACGTGTACCGGTACACCCGCCGGAAGAGGTCCGGTTCGATGGGCAGGCGCGCGCGGAGCTCCGCCGCGTGGGCCGTCATTTTGGCGAGGGTGTCGGCTCTATCCCTCTTCAGTATCAGGGGTTTATTTTTTCTTAAGGGGGGAAAGGAACTGGGGGAAGGGGGTTTGGGGAAAGGGCAGGGGCGTACCCGAGAGCGCGCCAACCATTCAGAAACCCTTCTCGCGTGAATTCACCCATCGTGGGGGATTTGACGAGCTCCGCGATGGCTAGGCAGGTTACTTCGTCGAGTTGCACGGAGATGTCGCCTAGGAACCGCATTACACCGTCGATGCCGATGGTCTCGGGGGATTCTTCGGGGGAGTCTGGGTGGGTTTTAGTTGGGGTTGAGGCAAGGGTTTAGGGGGGGTTAAAGTGGATGTACCGCTGTAGCTGTCGAAGATCTTGTTGATCGCGCTTGTGCTGGCTCCGGCGCCGGAGGGGCTTTGGAAGTATCTGTGGTTTTGGGGGTGGTTAGTGCGGTTGAATTATGATAGGATAGTCTTGGTCTATGGTTGAGGAGGGCAGGTGGTCTGTGAGACCCGGCTTCATATCCTGCGGTGCTGGCGGTTGATCAATTGCGGTGATATCGGCCTCGCAGCTTGGCCAGACGGTAGATGGACGATGTCCTTGCAGCGACGATGCCAACCCAACCCGTGCTTGACTTGCTTCAAGTCCAATCGCTTTTTCACTCTAGTGCAAGCAACCGAGACTGAGCTATCCATCTGGCGAGAGGATCTTGCTCTGAACCAGACTGCATGGCCGCCTGGCTGCGGGCTTGCGCTTGGCGATTGATCGATGGACTCGTGGCGAGCCGCCGAGCTCCCAAGGCCTAACCACCGAGTCCTGCGAACTGACCCGCCTGACACAAAGTCCATGCACCGCAAGTGATACTGGCTCCAAGAGGAACACCCAAGAACTAAGTACCGGCCTAGCGACATATGAAGCCGCAGCCCAGGCAGGATATATCCGGATCATCAGATGATAAATAACCACAAAAAGACATCCCCGAAGTGAGAGCAAGACCATATCCCATGAAAGAGAAGGAGGCAAGCACCTACGTATTGATAGCTTCTTCAAGATCCCATCGTGCCGCTTTCAAGAACTATATCAATAAACAGCACCGGTTAGCCACACATCCCACGCACGTGATGCCCCCCGGAGCCATGAACCGGATAGAGCAGGGCGAAACGTGATCGGAGAGATCATGCGAAATTACCTTCGCAGCCGCTGTGTCCTTCGCTTGAGTGAAGCTGATAAACTGTGCTATTTGTTGCTTTTGCAGACTCGAGTAGGGCGGCATGATGATGGATGATGGTGGTCGTTGTGGTGGGGGTGGCTTGCCCGGATCAAATGTTGATGATGATGGTGGGGGGGAAACTCTGCGCGCGCGGAAAAGCTCAGATGATCAGAATGACGGCCATGCAAGTCTGAGATTGTGTTATCCGTGTAGCAAGATTGGAAGATATCGGGGCGAAGGGACGAACACCAAAGTTGAGATTGCGAACGGCCTCGAGCTGGTTGTCGCAGTTCTTTGATTTGTTCTCGATGAGGGGGGGCGATCGGCCGAATTGAGCGGTGGTTTCCGCTGCCCGCTGAGAGTTCAGTTGCAAGTGGCCCCGTGCACGTGCCCCGCATCGAGTGCTGCTGGTTCAGATATCGGATCTCTCTCAGTGAAGTGGTCGATCAGGGCAGCCATGGCTACAATAGTCTAGTAATTCACCGAATTCACATTAGAAAGTGTGGGTATGACTGGACTCATTCACAGTGTAGTACATGCCCACGGTTTCACACTTTTTCTACATATCAGAGATGAAATACTGCTTCAGTCCAAAGCTGCAAATAGTGCAATGCAGAACTTATCTGATTCTGAAGACCAGGATTATAGACAGTATCAGATGATGCCAATAATGATATTATCTCATGCGTCAGACATAGTACAAGGCTAGACACCAGGATAAAGACTTTTCTAGACAAAACAACCATAGCCACACGATGAAAAAACGACGACTCCAAAACTCCTGCGAGAATCCCAAGGTATCTATAAAAAATAACCCCATGATCGATTCCGCGTATGCAACACTTTTCTCTAGGTCGTGAAAAGAGTATCTTCCTGTGCAATGGGTCAGCCATCTGCCCGTCTCGACCTCCGAAAAGCAAGCTCACCTCTCTCAGATACTCTCCACAATCTGCCTGACGGAAGACGACAATCGCCGTGGGCTCGAGTTTCCGTGCCTCGGCAGTGGACCGAGCAGTGACTCCGAATCCCTACAATCAATGAATCAGCGACCATTGCGACCAGAGCTGGACGGGCGACGAAAAGCATCCTTACCAAGGGTGTGTCATTCTGGTCGAGCACAACCACTCCAGCATGCTCCGGGCAGTCATCGGACCATCTTCCGACGTGCGCCTTGACAACGTTTCCCTGGCAGGTAATTAGCATCAGTGCTTCATGACCCTCGGCCCCGACGGCGGATCCGCGCGTCCAACACCACGAGAAAACTTACTCCGTACAAGAACGGGGCGACACCGTTCGGCTTGATCCAGACCTTGAAGCGTGCGTGAGGGGAGATCACGTCCAGCGCAGTGATGTGGAGCTACACAACGTCAGTCAATCCGAACCACATGGCCCACCCTCACAACCGGTATGCCCTTACTCTCATCTTTCCAGTCTTGGTAAGCTTTCCGATCGCAGTACCCATCGACAGCAAGCAATCGCGAGGAATGGAGGTCGCCAGGTTGGCCAGGGACAGCGGGACGTAGTAGATGCGGCTGCCGATCATGCGGAACACATAGCGGTCGTTGTCTTCGGAGCCGGCCGTGATCAGATTCGAGATGGACCGGCCACAGTAGGCACTGAGCTTCTCAAAGAGCGTCTTCGTCTCCTCTAGAGTCTCGGAGTCAGCGATTCGGTGCGTTGATGGTCTGCAGCGATTGCGCTGGCTGCAGCAGAAGAGTCCCAAGGCAAAGACTAACCTTCAGTGAGTTGACGCATGATGGAATGTGATCTAAGTACGACACTGCGTACTCAAAGGGAAGAAAAGATATACACGGGACGAAACTCGAACCAAAAGGTGCTTGGAGTGGGTTTATCAAAAAAAGAGCAATCTTGAAGTCAAAAAAGCTCCGCGGAAACAAAAATTCTAGGCGGTGGATCCCGACAGGGAAGGCGGTGGGAGGGACGGGTACTGTACCTTTTTCATTGTCCGTGTCTTGGCACCAGCAACAGAGAAAAAAAGTTTCGGACAGGCCAATCCCGCAAAAAGATTCCCCCCCCAAAAGGCAGAAGACCATTCACCTACACTAAAATGGCTCCTGGACGCACGACGAAACGCAGACGGGTGAGCCCCCCTGGCGACGACGAGAATGCGTCCTCGCAACCTTCTGGCGCCCCTATCGGCGACTTCTACAGCCATGCCGCCGAATGGGATCTCGAACAAGACTATGAGCGCCGACCCCGCAAATCCGGCAAGAAGGACAAGGAGCGCACTCGATTGCCCATCAAGACGGCGGAGGGTTTCCAGACCATGGAGGAGCCTGAGATCGAAGCGGAGGAGTCAGACAGCTTTCTCGGGACGGACGACGATGAAGACGAGGAGATGGACGATACTGCCGCAGACGAGGACGAGGACGAGGACGAGGAAGTGAAGGAAGAAGCGCCGAAGATCCCTCTGAAGGTGCAGATCATCCAAGCGAAGGAAGAGCTCGCCAAATTGGCTACGTTAATCAATGAAGATCCGGAGGAGCACATCCCATTGTTCAAGACGATGGCCGAGATGGTGGACCCCAGCAAGCACGTTGCGATCCAGAAGCTCGCCCTCGCCTCGCAAGCCGCCGTTTACAAGGATGTCATCCCCGGGTACCGCATCCGCCCTCTCACCGACCAGGACATGACCGGCAAGATTTCGAAGGAAGTGCGCAAACTCCGCAGCTACGAGCAGTCCCTCCTGTCCAACTACAAGCAATATATCGGAAAGCTGGTCGAAATCACCAAGCCGCAAAAGCGAGACGCCGCCCCCGTCGATGCGGGCTTGAAGACGATCGCGATCAACTGCGCGTGCAACCTGCTGCTTTCCGTACCGCACTTCAACTTCCGCACCGAGTTGCTGAAGATCCTCATCAATCGGCTGGCCCGGAGACAGGTCGACGCGGATTTCGTCAAGTGCCGCGAAACCCTGGAAGACGTGTTCCAAAAGGACGATGATGGAGTCGTGTCGCTGGAAGCCGTCCGCTTGCTCTCCAAGCTGATGAAGGCGAAGGAGTTCCGCGTCCACGAAAGTGTGCTGGACACGTTCCTCAGCCTGCGACTGCTCTCGGAATTCGCACACAAGGCCTCCCGGGACCGGATTGAGCGCGAGCCCGAAGAGGAGAACTTCGGGGGCAAGAAGCCCAAGCAGAAACGGGAGTTCCGCACCAAGAAGGAGCGCAAGGTGCAGAAGGAACGGAAGGCGGTCGAGAAGGATATGAAGGAGGCGGACGCGCTGGTGTCGCATGAGGAGCGAGACAAGAACCAAGCCGAGACCCTTAAGCTGGTCTTTGGCGTCTACTTCCGCATCTTGAAGTTGCGCATCCCCACCCTCATGGGCCCCGTCCTCGAGGGTCTGGCCAAATACGCCCACCTGATCAACCAGGACTTCTTCGGTGATCTGCTGGAGGCGCTGAAGGAGCTGATCGCGCACGCCGACCGCGACGAGGAAGAGAACCACACCGAAGAAGCCGACGATGACAACGATGCGCAGCCGACTAGCACGCGGGACGCGCACCGTGAAGCTTTGTTGTGCACGGTCACAGCGTTCGCGCTCCTGGAAGGGCAGGACGCCAGCAAAGCGGCGGCCAACCTCCACCTGGACCTGAGCTACTTCGTCAAGCACCTCTACCGCTCCCTGTACACGCTCTCCATCAACCCGGACGTCGAATACAACCCGGACAAGTCGCTGCGCCTGCCGGACCCGGACTCGCACGCGGCCCGCCAACACACGCCGCGATCCCGCAAGAAGGTCAACTTCCAGACCCCGACCGTCCTCCTCCTCCGCTGCCTCCACTCGACCCTCATCTCGCGGGCCCACGGCAACCCGCCGCCCGTCCGCCTCGGCGGGTTCGCCAAGCGCCTCATGACCTCCTCGCTCCAGCTGCCGGAGAAATCGGCCATCGCGACGCTCTCGCTGATGAACCAGGTCGCGCGGCACAACGCCCGCCGCATCGCCTCCCTCTGGCACAGCGAGGAGCGCCGAGGGGACGGCGTCTTCAACCCGTTCGCCACGGACATCGAGACCACCAACGTCTTCGCGGGCACGGTCTGGGAGGGCGAACTGCTGCGAAACCACTACTGTCCCCAGATCCGGGATGCGGCGGTGGACATCGAGAAGATGATTGTGACAAGGAATTGAGGGGTGTGGCTTCCTGTTTCTTATCTGTTTTCTCCAGCGAGTTGTACAAAAATACCAGTTTTGATCGTTCAACGGTTGGGCTCCTTCTGTAATGTTCATGCTACTATTCCAAGAGGACGTCTGTAGTGTATACTACTTCCTAAAACGAAACCTGGAGAAGGATTGACTTGAAGTCATTTTCATTTTTAATGAAGCTATAACAAAGCCCCCAATCATCCCCGTAAATACAAGAAAAAGGAAAAACAAAACTAAACACGTGCAATCCTCCCGAATCCAACCCCAACCCATAACTTTTCCTTTCCATAGTGCAGCGAACGCCATGCTCAATCTCCCAATCCACCTCTCATCATCTCATCACTCATAATTCATTTTCGTGTCATCGTTAATTCATGCAACCCATAAAAGATACAAACCCAAGCCAACAAAAGAAAAACAACACAAAACGGGTTTTCTCCTTTCAACCTTTTTTTTGTTTTAAAATTTTCAATATTTTTTGGATTTTTTTGGTTGAAGGGAAGTCACCCTGACCACTCCATAACAAGTCAGCCAGGAACCAACACAAAAACAAGCCACGTCAAGGGCATACATACATATCTTCCTCAAACAACCTCATCCTCCTCCGGCACATAGATAGACGCATCCCGGTGCCGCGTGCCGCGATTATACTGCACGGCCGGGGCATCGGGCGTGGCGGGGAGCTTGTCGTGATACGCCTTGAGGTAATCAGGCAGATCGGCGGGGGGGCCCACGAGCGAATCCACGCGCTTCGGCGGAGCAGGGGCGACGATGCGCGCGTAGGGATCGTTGTCGAACATGCCCGGGTAGTAGTCCGGGATGACGTCTGACTTGATATCGGGATCGATGAAGCCGCGAAAGGTCAGCGCGATGTCCTGGCGTTCGCGCGGGTAGTAGTCTGGGTGTGGGGGCACGTCCTGCGCGATCTCCATGCGCGTGAAGCCGCCGGTTGGGGTCGGGATGTTGGTGATGTAGGTTGTATCCCGCGGTTTACTTGTCTTGTGGGAGGTGTGGGTGGTGGTTGTCAGGGTGGCCACGGGGGTGGGAGTGGGAGTGGTAGGGGTGGTGGGCTTGCGGGCGCGGGCGGCGTTGGCGGTGGCCTGCTCCTGCTGCTGCTTCGCATTCGACACGATGGTGTTGATGTTCGAGACGATGGTCTGCACGTTGGCGCTGGCGGCGGGTCGGGGGAGGTTGGATGGTTTGGCCGCGGTGCTGGTGGGAGTGCTGATGGTGGGCTTGCCGGTGGTGGTTGGAGTACTCGGGGCTTTGGTGGCGGGGTTGACGCTGGCACTGGCACTGGCACTGGCTGACGATACCGTCGCCGGTTTGTTCGAGACATGGGTGGTGCTCTTGGTGCTGGAGCCGGACGACGCGGTCGCCTGTTTGGCAGTCTTACTCTTGGTGCTCTTGGTGCTCAAGTTCGAAATACTCTTTTTCGACAAGCTCGCAACACTCTTCTTGGACAAGCTCGAAACAACATCCTTCTTCGCCAGGCTCGACGTACTCTTCTTCGACATGAACCCCTTCACATTATCGCGATACTCAAAGTCCAGAACCTTGGCCGCCTTGCTCAGATTCTGCTTCAGTCTGGAGTCTGTCTTGGACCTGCGCCGGGGCCCGTCCTTGTTCATCCAGTGGTGGTACTTCTTGGTCGCCCACTGGGAGCCGTAGTGGCGCGCGATCGGGCTGTTCTCGTCGACCTCCTCGTGATCATACTGATCCAGATCCAGAATGTAGTGGTAGTTTTTGGGAGTGCTGGGCTTGGAGGCGATCAGCTTTGCGGTCTCGGTCCGGATGCCTTCCTCCCAGGGTGTCGACGGGCCGGCGCGCTCGATGGCGCGGATGAAGTGGCGATCCAACGCGGTGCGCATGCCCTCGGGAACCTCTCGGGGATCGCTGTATGTGATGGCCGGAGACTTTTTGGCAGACAGCTCCTCCGCTGCTGCAGGCTCGGCGGTGTTCTGGCTGCCGGGGGTGCGTGGGCTCTTTTCATCCGCGGTCGGGCGGTCATGATGGTGAATCTTGACCTCGGTGCTGGTCTGACTGGGCGAATTGACCTTCTGGAGATTGAGGGGATGAGGCCTGTGTTTGTGGATAGGTTTGTGCTCCAGCTCATTGCGAGGCTTGAGCTGAGCCTTGGTTTTCAACTCGGGAAGGGGCTCAACCGGCGCCGCTGCCTCGGCTTTCGCTTTGGTGTTGCTGGGCTTACGCGGACGCACGTAGCCCCAAACCTCCTTCAGATCGGGGACTCTCATCGTCGCAGCAATCGCAGGGTCCAAGTTGGGGTAGTCGGCGAAATTCACGGATTTCTTCGAACGAGTAGTGGGGGTGGACTGAGCGGTGGTGGTGCTGGAGGGTGAGGTTTCTTGCTGAGTGGGTGAGGGAATATCAGATTGATCTTTGCTGGGAGTCAACACCTCGCACTGCGCAACACGGCTCTCAGGAGCAGAAGTGGATGTCTTGGGATGACTGGTAGGGGTGGACTGAACAATAGTGCTGGAGGGTGCGGTTTCTTGCTGAGGAGGTGAGGGGAGCTCAGATTGATATTTGTCAGATTTCAACACCTCACCCAGTTCAACACGGCTCTCAGACGCAGATTTCTCAGGACGAGGAGTGGTGGTAGACTGAATAGTGGTATCAGAAGGTGAGGTTTTGTCCTGGACAGGTGAGGGCAGCTCAGCCTGGTCTTTGTCAGGTGTCGACACCACAGACTGTTTAACACGGCCCTCAGCAGCGCATTCACTGTTCTTCCTGGAGCCAACAAGCGGGTCTGCCGCTGCTGCTGCGGAATCCTGCGGAATTCCACTTCTGCCCTGCGGCGGAACTTTCTCAACTGCTGGAGTGGTGGGTGTTGTTGTGGCTGAGGGGCTAGTAGTCGTCGCCTGTCTGCTGTTCGCACGCTCCAAGCTATCCAACACATTGGTGAGCTTCAACTCCAGCATGCCCTTCCCGCTCAGACGCGATCTCTGCCTCACGGACCCTCGCTTCTGAGTACTGCCAAAACTGCTCTTGACAACCTCTGGGCCCTGCGGCCCCGTACAAGTCTCTCCCTGTATGGGGTTGTGGGGTCCAGCGGCCTTGAGGCTTTGAATCCCCTGCGCCAGTTTTGAAACCTCTTCGCGAATTAGAGCAGTAAGTCTACCCTCCATACCCTGCATATCCTGCCGGACCGCCACCACCTGGGACCGAATATCCTTCATCATGCGCTGAGTCTGATTCAGCATCTCCTCCTGGGCGATCGTCTTGGCGTTGATCAGCCGCGCGATGTCCGACATCTCGTCGACTTGCTTCATGATCCGATCCAGGTGCCAGTTCTTGCTGTCCTCGAAGGACTTGCTCAGTCGGCTGGCCGTCTTGTCCACGTGGTAGTGCAGCTCCGTGATGTGCGTGGTCAGCTTGCACTCCAGCGACGCCGTGTTTTGATACTGGGGGTCCGGCGGTGCAGGCGCATACCCACCGCGGCTGGGCGTCGGCATCTTACTGCTGTACTCATGGGGTGCAGGTCCTGCTACTCCATGGACTCCATGGGGGTTATAGCTCGTCTGGATCGGGTACGGGTACGCGGTGGGGGCCCTGTCCGGCGCTCGCATCGAAGGGTCCTCCACGAGTGTCGCATACGGATTCAGCACGCTGTATCGTGTGGGCACCGGGCGACGTTCATCATCCTCTGGCTCGATAAATCCTGGCGGTGGGAGTTGGAGGTCTCGAAGATCCAAGTTGAAGACCGACGACGCAGGCCGTGAGGCGTATACGGACGGCGAGTACGTCTGCCCTGGGTTCAGAATCGTCGGACACTGGTAGCCCTGCAACTCCTTGAGGAGCGATGCCTTATACTCCGGGTTCATGGCATGGGCTTGTTGCTGCGCATGATTCTTCGTCTCCGGTGTCAACTCGATGTTACGGCGGATGCTGGGCACTCTCTTAGATCCGTCGACCACAAGCGGTTTGCATTCCGGCTTTGGGGAGTGATGTGGAGGTTGCAGAGCCGCCGTTGATGCAGGACTTTCATCGGAGTCGATTATGATGATGCCCTCTGAGCTGTCGATTGCGAGGGGCTTGTCCTCGGGCTTGTTGTCGCTGCACGGTTGGGGCTTGGTGCTCGCGGTCTTATCGGTGTCACGTTGTGGGATTTCTTTCGATCCATCGGCGACGAGTGATGTGCTTTCGATGGACTCGTTGGGCCCGGGTTTCTTAACGGTGGATGTTGGTCCCTTGACGGTCGACGTGGACGAGTTGGAAGAGCGAGCGGACCCAGATCTCGATCGACCGATGACAAGTGGTGTATACTCGGTCGAGTTTCCGGGTTTCTGCTCATCAGTATCGAGCAAGCCAGATTGGTGAGCGGACACATCCGTCACCCTATCAATCACGAGAGGCTTATACTGCGCAACATTACCGGTCTTGTGCTGCAGTCTCGGCGGCATCTGCACACGGGGTTGCTTGCTCGCCTTGTCAATCACAGGCAGGACCTCAGACTTTTGAGCACCGTCACCGGCGGCCTTGTCCTGCGCAAATTCACCCACTGCCGTGCTGCTACTATTCTCCTTACACCCCCCATCCGACTGCGGCACCGCCTCCGTGGAGTCATCGTCCGGGGGCGGGCCGACCCAGGTGCAGGGCTTGTAGTTCTTCGGGTATTTGGGGGGATGCCAGACGGTGGCTTCAGGATACTTGGGGTTGACGGGGATGGGTTGCTTCTTCGGCTCCGACACCCAGATCCCGTGTTTCTTGAGCAGACCCTTTTCGATGTCCTTGCGCCAGCCCGGGTCGACTGCGTCCAGGTAGTCCTCGGCGCGGATCCAGAGCGAGGTATCGGCGGGCGGCTTGTGACCCAGCAGGGGCAGGTCCTTGAACGAGAGCTTGGACCGCAGGGCCTGCAGGAAGCTCGGCTTCTCGTCCGGTTCCCAGTAGCTGTGCTCGGGGCCGGGGTCTCCGCCATCCTTGGGGCGTTTCTCTCGCTTGAATCGGCGGATGGGGTCGGTGAACGACCGTTTTGCTGTCGGCTTGGGGATGATTATTATGTCGGGCTGGGTGAAGGAGCGTTTCGTCTTGACCTCGACGTCGGTGGAGGAGCGTTTCGCCTTGGGCGCTGTTGCTACCTCCGGTTGGGTAAAGGACCGTTTCGGTTGGGGTCTTGCTGCTACCTCCGCATACGTCCGCTTCACCTTTGGTGAGTTGCCAGACTCTTCATATACCACACTATACACCGAAGTATCGGGAGTCTCTTCGGAGATGCGAACCCGTCGTCTGGTCCTCGGCATGAGAGCAGCTTCCAGAATAGGATCATAACTCCTTCTGGCAGAGCTGCTGGGGTTCCTCGACGACACCAGAGACGAGGGTTGAGTGAAAGTAGTGGTGGTGGAAGTGGTTTCTATACGGTCGGTCGGCTGTCAGTTTGTGCATCATGCAGCAACAAGAGAAGCAAACATACCGTTGGAGAACCGAGTGGCGGGTCTTTGAGTCTTGTTCTCTTTCTGCAGTTGCTGCTGCACCTGCTGCAGGCGTTCTTGTTCACGCGCAGCTTTGATCGCCCACGCATTGCCATCTAGAGGTGCCATGGTCGGCGATCGCTGTGCTTAAGGCCTAGATGGACAAGGCACTACAAAGGCTGTTAGTCTATCATCAGCCAGTTCTCTTTACTGCTGTGTTCGATGCAACAGACAGAATAATGAACTCACGTGGATTCGCACAAGAAGAACGCGTCTTTATCACAACAGGGTAACAACGTTCAGTTCTGCTATCGGTTTCACGCAACAGTATCGCGATGTTCTTTTTTGCAGTTGACAGAGAGAGCCTGCTTCCCAGAGCCTGGGGACAATGATCGATCATGTTAGCAGCGAATCTCAGTGTGTTGGCTCGCAAGATGAAACACAAGAGGTAAAGATCACAAACCTTCCTCTGCTATATCAAGCAGAAGCTGAGCCTGGAAGCGATGGATAGGTATGTAGAGGATCACTGTCTACCAAAGAAAACACCACAGTCAGTTAGTCTGTGTACGAAGGGCCTTTTGAATATCGAAACATCACATCCCCAGAAAGTCAGTGTTTGAAACAGCTTCCAATATCGAAATCAATACTCTTCAGTGCTTCACCTTTTCTCATCTTCATCTCACAAAGAACAAGTGATGGAACTAACAGCGATCACAACTTACCTTTCATATGATGGAAGCGAGGTTGAATAAGGATGGGAATGGGGATGTGGATATGGATGGTTGTTCAGAATAACAAGTTGTTCGAACAAGAGTCAGAAGAAGGAAAGGCTTTCGATAGAGAGGATAGAAAGAGGAGGAGGGGCGAGAAGGTGATCGAAAGCCACAAGAGTTAAGACTGAGACTGAGTGAATGGATAACACAGAGTGGAGAGAGCAAGCCAGATGACGCGTGTGTGATTGACCAGGGCTGCTGTGAATAGCTTCGCAGTAATGCTCAACTTTTACTTTTTCTACAGAGAATCTTATAATGTTCTCCCTCTGGGCGGGTGATCGCGTCTGTGGGTGGTGCTTACAGCTTCATTTCTTCTACATCATAGGATTAACAGGGTAACGTAGGATATCAGGGCTTGTTGATACTGAAGCAAGCCGGTTGGTAAGTTCATGAACATGCTATCTTGTCTATCTGAGGGGATCAAGAGTGTAGGTGAGAGCATCGATGGTAAAGAGAAGCCAGATATTTAGTTTTGAATTCAAAGAAAATCCAGCAGCGAAAGTAAGTAAGCTTGACAAACTTGCTGCGAGATATCAAATAGCGAAAGCATTTCATACCTACAGGCGAAAACAAAAAGCAAGATCGCACTCTTCCCAGTCTTGCAGCCATTATGCCAACTGAACGCCCACTCCCACAATCTCCCCAAATAGAGAGAGAAGGGCAGCAAGTAGCCTGCTCAACCACCATACTGCCTCCCCAGTATCAAAACTGTCAACCTTTCAGGGAAGAAACACGCCCTCGGGAATCCGATGACTTCCCCCCGCCCCCCAAACATCCACAACAGCCAATACCTCGTCCAGATCCTACGCAATATTCGCCAATAAAAGCAGCCCTTTCGAGAACATCCTATGGCTAGAAAAGGATACCACCACTTCGCGCTGCCCGCGTGCAGGAATTGCTTTTGTTTTCTTAAGGCGCCGGCGGCGCCTGGTCTTCCTAGAACACCAGCCCATTAGCACGGACGACTCTGGAGTAGTGGAGCAGTTTTGGGGGAAACCCAGCGAGGCAAAAGGTGTACCTACTGACGTCGGTGGATCTTCTCCTGGGTTTCTTGGATCTCGTACTTTCAAACTCGGATCAAAGATACCACTATCGGAAGCATCATGCTCATCATCTAAAAAGGCCACTACCTCCACAGATGAAAGCCCAAGAGGAAAAATGATGTGTTCACTCTATCTTCCGACCCCACTTCTACGAAGAGAGAAAGTACCACAAATAGAGAATTATCCTGATATCACATATAGAAGAATATCCAAGTATATATGTATATATAACACAACAAAGAAGAAGAAAAAGAATCATTTAGTTGCGAAAGAGCGTATCCCATTCTCAAAGTCAAACCTGCCCCCAAGGAAAAGCTCAAAAGTCTCGCTACGTAAGAAGAAAAGAATCATGGGTTTGCTTGTGTCAAACCCATTCGAGAACATACATGAACGCCTCACCCAAGTATCCCGTCAGCAAGAGGCCCTGGGCATACTCGATAAGTTCGTGGTTGGGCAGGTCGAGGGCCTGGAACCGCTCTTTCTCGCCGGAGCTGCCGCGCACCCGCACCCGCTTGTCGATGACGGAGCGGAGCATTTCCTTGCCAGGGGTAACAAGAACGTAGCGCCCTTCTTCTTGCAAGTTCTGGTTGGTGTCCGCGTCGGATGTCGGTGGGACGTAGATGATGGATTCTTGGCGCTCGGGCGAGATCCAGTTGACAGCCCCGGTGGATTTGCTGGAGAGGGGAGCCGTGTTACTGGAGTTAGACTTGTGACTGGGTGAGGGTGGGAGGGCGTCAAGAATGGTGTAGCGTATGTCGGAGTCAAGGGAGAAAAGGATGATGGTGTTGGCCCTGGAGTTGAGTTTCATGCGGAAGGTAGTGAAATTGCGCGGATCCAGGTAGAAAGTGAAGCTTGCGGTGATGTTGACGGGCTTTGTGCTGTCGAGACTGCGGATCTTCGCGAGAGCTTGATCGCGCGTCGTGACGGGACATTTGGGCTTGACGGCTAGGGATTTAGATTCACGGAGCGACACGGAGGGGATGCAGAGTGGTAGGTGAGCATCGATGCCAGATTTGTGGCAGGACTCGCTGCAGAAGCGAAAGATTCTGCACGCTGGAGTGGAATGTTAGGTCTGCTGCTACCTCAATTCCTGGTGTCAATCATACTTACTTTTGCATAGCACAGTCGTGGGATCGCCGCAGCTCTCACACGCTGCCGGCTCATGGAGACTCCATTCTTTTCTTTCCGCTGCGAGAGTATCGCGTCGTCTGTTGAGTTCCGAGATCCTCTTTTCCGCGTAAGTTATGCGCTTCCGAGCGTGGTGGTCTTCGGGTGTTCTGCTAGCCATGTGTACGAGCTGTTTGTACGCGAGAATGGCTTTGTCAACCGAGTCAAGGTGTTCCCAAGAAACGCAAAGCGCGCTCAGGGCATCAAATGTCTCCGGGGCTTCAGGACCTTTGGCAGCGAGGAAGTCTTCGACCAAAGCCTCGAATAAATTAGCTGCCTCGCGATTCAGGCCGGCATCCATGTATGATCTTCCCAAACGATGTACGACTCTCAAGGCGTCCGGATCACGCGAGCGTTGATAGTAATCAAGGATCTCCTTGATCTCGGCAGGGAAATCGAAGTTGTCCGAGCTTTGGAGATACCGCACCACTGCCTCCCTGGTGATGGGGCTGACGATTCCAAAGACCGATTTGCAGTGAGGAATGGTCCGCCCGCAGATTGTCCGAGACTCTTTGTTCAGACCAAGCTTTTGATACAAGTGCGATAGTTGGTTCATTGCGTTCAAAGTTGTGGCGTTCTGAAGACCAAAGACAGTGTCAAGCGCTGGGACCGCCTTCTCGAGTAGAAGCAGGGCGGATTCGAGATCGCCCAAGTGCACTTTCAACGATGCAAGATCCTGCATGCTACTCAATGTTTCCGGGGCGTTGTGCCCGAGTGTCTTCAGTCGACCTGCGAACGATCGCTCGTATAGAGCCGACGCCTCTGTAGCATATCCGTCTCTCTCGCAAAGGGCTCCTAGATCATGCAGAAGCGCGAAGTTCTTGGGATGATCGCGGCCGTACGTACGCTTGTAAAGTCCTAGGGCTTCAAGATAGCATGCCTCGGACTCTGCAGCCATATCCAAACCGTGATAAGCTTGCCCCAAGGCATGCAACATTGTCGCCCGCGACTGTTTATCAATGTCCAGAGACGGCGCGTCTTCGAGAATTTTCAAAGCATCATGGTATTCGACCACTGCTGCTCGTCCATTCCCTTGCTTTAACGCGCTCTCGGCTCGCATTCTGGTGGTTAGCATGCGGGACCAAGAGTTTGCGGAAGATAGCTCCTCTCTGATGTGTAAGAAGACCTGGGCAATCTCGTCGATTTTGATGATACGCTGGCGGCCAGAAGCATCATGAACGACGGCCCCACCGTTGATATACTGAGTGTGAATGAAAACATTCTGAGAGTTACGCAGCAAGGCAATGTACTCAGCATCTGCGGCAGATTCGTGTTTCGGTTCAGTGGTCTCCTGCGTCCGTGCATCTATCGAGTCTCTTTCGCTTGTGCGCCCTGTCGCTCGGCTTTCGCTTCGAGTGTATTTGGTGACAAAGGAGAAACGTATCGTATTAGCTCTTCTGATTATCTTCTTGCCACGGTTGCTGGCGGACCGTGCTCTTGACACTCCTGTGGGCCGTTAGTACTCAAGGTGAATCGTGGATTTTTGCGTACGAACCCTTTGGCACTTTCCGTCCAAACAATCTCTGCAAGAAGGATTGCCTTCGAGATGATGTATGCTGCGCTTTCTGATCATTCATATCATCCATTAACCCATCTTCATTCGAAGTATGCTGGTCTTCGTCTTCACACATTATCTTCCTTGGTTCGTTGATTAAAGCGTCATTCAGTCCTGGATACACGGTTAGAGTATGCATTGACACCTAATTTCCATATCATGTGGGTCTACCATTTGAATCAAAGCTCATCGTTGACTGATTCAGTTGGGATTCGTTATTATTTTCTATCTGATGGTATATGCCATTCGGCGCGTGAACTGCTTGGTTAGTGGTAGCTTGAACCCACCAGATCAAAGGTTCTTACCTCGTTCTAAATCATATAGCCCGGCAAAGCTGATGGCAATCAGCTCATCTTCATCACTCTGTGACATCTCTATTCCGAATCAGCAAATGAGGCCTGTAACGACTAGGCAAAGAGGAAGGCCAACAGACTTCGGAATGACCATGAATCTCGCAACTTCCTCGCTCTTCTGGTAAAGGACTGCTGATCCATATTCGCTCCGGGGGGGACCGGGAACTTCGCGCCCACTGATGGTCTCTGAGCTATGCTGGGACTTCGACTGTGGCAAACATTCCCTATCTCCCTTTGTATGTCGCGTGGGTTGATGTCATCGCGGGGATCGTTCAATATAGGTTGATAACTGGCCTTGGAGTGAGTATTTGACATATGAACACAAGACTAAATGCATAACTTACGAGACATTGCACTTCTCTCCGCAATGTTTGCAGTTGACATAGAGAGGCGCATCTGCGACAGCATGTCAGTTCCCTTTCCAACCGACGACAGCATGAAGCATACTAGGTTGACGATCTGGTTTCTCATCCTCCTCCCCAAAGGTGAAGATCTTATCACAATAGTCGCAGAAAAATCGAATCGGGCGACAGTTTACTGGTATTAGACGCTTCTCCATACGATAGCCTTTGGTGATCAATCTAAAACGGAATGCGCGATCAGCATACCGGTATCCGGAAGAGACGGGATGCAGGAAACAATACCGATCTCGGGTCATCACATATACCGCGACTGCAGTCCCGGGGCAGTATTTCGTCAAATAATGCTGTTTCAGTTCGTTGCTGTATGCCAGTCAGATCCCGTTCATTCACCACTCGAAAAAGGCAGCCAGTCGTACGGTGAGGAGAATATCGCATCACAGTCGGGACATTCTATGTCCGCAGCACCGAATGTGTCTCCATCGTCATCGTGAAAAGGCGGGAACAGATGTAAGACTTTCTTGAAATTCTCCACCCCAGCTTGTACATCATCTGTCGATTCTACCGAGGTTGAGATTAGGTCAGTTGCGATTACAATCCAGACCGTCCGTCATGCAATGTAGGTATCCGAGGAAGATAGCGCACCATTCGTAGATCTACCAGCCAACGATAAGAGGACGTCTGAGCCTCTCAGTATGCGGGTCTGGGTGTGGAATAATCTGCTGGGGGCGCCGTGGGTGGAATTGCCGAGGATTATCTCTTTCTCATATTGCCGTTTCGCATCCGTCGGTGATAGTTGCTGGTCGATGACGTTGCTGGCCGACCATTAGTGAGCCGCAGCAGGGATATAGGGTCTATTGTCTCACCTATGCACCGTGTTTGTGTATGAAGCATAATCCACAGCCATTTTGAGGGCAAGAGCAGAGGGAGGGGTACAAAGGAGGGCGTGAGGGTTCGACAAAAAAACAAGACACAACGGAGACTGACAGCGTCGAGGAATGACGACTGTTTCGAGTGTCAAGTAGACAGAGTTTGAAAGAGAAAAGCAAGCGTCAGGGCCAGAGTGGGTGAGGCGTCATTTTCAATGAACTGGACGGCTGAAGGTTTTGGCGCGTGCATACATGCTCCATGCATACATATGCAGGTCAAGCTCGGTGGATTCATCCTTTCTTCCCACAGTAAACGGTAGTGCCGCATACTTGGGTAGTTTCAAGGAGGAACTGGGGGGGGGGGGAGGGTCGCCTCTAGCGTGGTCGGGACTCACCATCCCTCGCATGGGTCGTGTGGAAACGAAGTTTCAAGAAGGTTGAATGAAGGTGGATGCGGTGGTTGTGGTTCTTGTTCTGATAGTTCTTGGTAGTGTTGGTGGTGGTGGTAGTGGGGAGAGAAAGATGAGGGAAGGAGGGAAGAGAGGGGGAATTTGGTTTATTGGGTTTGTCGGTCTCCTTCTTGCATCTTGCATCACCATCCAACGTCACTTCATGTTGCTTTTTCCATCCTCTCGATTGTATCCTATCCTCATACTGAACGACAATGTCTGTCGACCTTTTTCGAGCGGCTCCCCTCGTTTCGCTCCCCTTCCAATAACAGACGAACCCCCTTGCATTGAGCTTCTTCTTCTTCTCCCTCCAGAAGCCGAGAGATACAAGCAGCCCACATCTCAGCAACTTGTCAATCGCTCACCGCATGACTGAACCACTTCCTTGAGCGGACTAAACGAGCCCGATAGATCATATTTTGAGAGTTCCGTGACCCATTCATCTGTCATATTCGGTCTGGGGGGAAAGAAATCGAACTGTTCTTTCCTCGTTCCGCGATCGACGCGTTTCGAGTGCGCGTTGGCCCGAAGGAAGAGTGATACATCACAAATCCGGCAACGCGGGTCCAATTTTCCCAATAATTGACCGGGTTATGGGATAGCTCCGGCAATAGTCGTGTCCTGGCTTGGGGAACCTTTTTTTCCTCTTTGGCCTCTTTTCCAGAAGCGTGGCATGAAGATGATCCTAGTGGCTCTCTATCATTCTCCTATCGAATCGGCCGTGGTCGGACGCGATCCCGAACCCTCAAGATCGCACACCACATTCCTCCAAACCTTTCTCTGAGCTACCAAATTCTAGACTTTATGAGACAGAATCTGCAGGTACGGTTAGCTAGAGCCCGCAAAGAATGAGCGATGAATATCGCCAAAATCTTTCCACGAATACTCCTTTTTTTCTGTTGAAGGTTTACTAGCGCTTCGAGACAATAGTCCTGGAGTTTGTTTATTGTACTGTAACTACTTAGAACGGTACCTGAAGGGAGCCGACGGGCGGGCAGCTTTAAAGTTTAGCCCTTATCGCGCAATGCTGTCCGGATTGTCCACCACCACCACCACCCAGCAAATGCAATGCATCGCTTAAACTGAAAAGCTGTCAGCTATCTCAGATCAACCAGATTCCTGCATATACCACGCAATCTCTCCACGCTGCTCTGTAGATCACTCGCAAATTGTGGGTCAGTGTGCACAGTACGCACAATTCCCGAGCTGGTAACGTCAGGGGGCGTCCAAGGCCATGCGAACACAAGGATCGACTGACCCTGCCACAAGGATCTTCCGATCTATATCTGATGCTTCTTTACCCGAGGCCGTTCCAGGGCAGTGGATGACAATCGCCCGCCTGGGGGTGGGTAAGTTGAACAGATGACTATATAACCCTTCAGTCCCTTCGAAGCTAGATGATCTATTCGGAAAGAAGAACATAAATTAGCGATCAGCTACTTTCGTCCGATAACCCTCGACCTCTGTTGCCAATATCAGTACAGCCACCGGTGCTCGCATTACGTCAACTCGTAGGAGTCACTCTAGGGTTACCTCCACGCCACTTAAAATAGAAACGCTACGCCTTGATCTCTAAGCACCTCCTTTGGCTTTCAGTCTCCCATCCAGGTGCGCACCTTAACCCAAGAAGAACGATCAGGCTCAGTCCGCTCAGCCTAATCCCTGTATACACCACGCCTTCATGGCCGCGGACGATCAGTTGACTAAGAGGGGTCAGTTGATTGACGTGGTGTCGAGCGACCCGGCCACCAGGTAGACAAGATCGATGAACCAAGGAACTACGGTTCCTCCGAGGAGAACCGTTTGTGTAGAATACGGGGATGTGTACGGAGTATGCGGCCGGAAATTCGCTTACAGTCGCGGACCCGTTCCTGGTACTCATGCACCTGGAGCTATGGACCCACGGTTTCCGGCCTTTGTGGGGTCCGCGGAGAGGCTTCTTGTAGTGGAGGTATCCAGCCTAGCAGCGGCGAGGTTCGAGATTTTAGGTGGATTTAAGCGGACGCGAGCGAGACCAGTAGATTAGTGGGTCAAGCTAATGCTGATAAGCAATCCATGACTAATTGTTTTATCATGATAGTCCTCTGCGGTCAATCAATACGACTTGATTCATCTCTGCTTGGAGTATGGTTAGCGAGATTCAATAACAGTAGAAGCATTGAGGAAACTCATCAAGGGTGAAGCCTTGACAAAATCACTATCCTTGCCTGACTGATTCAACAGAGGCAGAGCTCATGGAAATACATGTTGCTTCTGGTGGGTTGTGGTTTCTGGGATGGACATTTCGAAACGATGTAGCAGGCTCATGAGTAGCAATTTGTTCGCGCGGTATGCGTTGTTTTATGCACACACCATCTATATCTGCTGGCCTGCATCTTATTCACCTTTGCTATCCTTATTCCCCACCCAAGCAAGCTTCATCCCACAATGCCGCATAGCCTAAGCAATTTCGAAATCGGAAGGCCAAAAGCCGATCGAAGGCATTCACACCTCTTTGGCTGCGGCTCTAAGATATCTCCTTCCACAATCTTGGAGTGAACAAGAACCTCTGAAGTCAAGCAAGTAGTCTTCGCTGTCGCCCTGCGGTAGGACTGGAAATCTTATATACAGCTTCAAGGGTCTGGGAATGCCCTCCCGATCTGGGCATTCTTTGCACAGTCACTACTTCCAGCTCCCGGTAATGCTGCAATGCATGGGCGAACGAGATCTCTATCTGGCACCAATTAAGACATTTATATGGCCGGTGTGGGCTGTAAAAGGGACAGCAAGCTCTATCGTGACCAAGGGGGATGTCTGGGCACAAGACGCGAATCCTCGAACTCGGAGCGTTCTGGAGGAGCATGGTCCGCCAATGGTCGCGCCAGTAGCAAGCATAGGGCCTGTTGGGTGGGCCTTCCGAGATTTGTGGTACGGCAATCTCCAAAATGGCGCGTCACGAACTGCGCGATGTCGAAAGATATGCCCGACTGGATCATGCGGAACGCAAACAAGAGGGCCCTGCGGATCTTCGGAGAGGTTTCAATGAGATCTTTCCATACGGAGCACACGCGCGTGGACATGAGGATGCTGTACATGTCCACATCTACAAGGGTCAGCTCGAGGATTTCGGGGATGAAGAATATCCTAGATGCTTCTGGCCTGGGAGTTATCTCCGGATCCAGCGTTTCGGCTGAGTGTAGTCCTGAGTCCGAGGAATCATCGGAATCTGACAATCCATCGGTTGCTGGTGCCATCTCTGAATCCTAGAAAGATTGAGCCGGTCGAACGGTTCTTTGCAGTATAGCTATCTTGGAAAACTTGGGGACTATCGTACTGATTAACGGGAATCGACAATTAGAAGTGGTCTGTTGCTGGTCTCTTTGATATTAGACATTGGACTAGGTGCTGCTGGATAATTCTATGGTTATGGGAGGTGGCGGCCATCAACAATGAGTCAATTCTTGCTGCTGGTGTCAACATCACATCATGCTCGTCATCCTGACCTAGAATCGCTGTCAACCTCATAACACCGACTCTCTATGTCGGCATGCCGTCTGCTTGGGAAGTCAACGGTTACGAGTAAGATTGAGCTTTACTCCAAACCTCCATCTATTGTACTCTCTTGGACCCGCAGGACTAGTGATATATTTCTCTATGTCAGACAAAGCTCATAAAAGTCGTCACACATCGCGGACCCGCAATCAATGAAACAGTATACAAATATGTAAAGACGGTGGTATCAACCCCCACATCAGAAAAAACACCGAGGCTGAGACAAGAAACTCCAACATGCAAGGCTAGTGCTTAATATGAGCATCCAGCCTGATAGACAAAAAGTCCAGATCACTTCACAGCCCAGTAAAACATGCACTACAACGATTTGGCCCATTTCCACCCCGAAGTCCTGGACTCAGGACTATTGATGACCGACGACAGGAGACTCTCACTGGGCGGAGTCCGACGCCCTTGCCCTTCCTGCCGATTCCTGTGCTCCCGCTTGAGCAAGGAGACCGCTGCACTGGCATTGATCCCCTCGCCGCTGTCCGTGATCTTCAAGGCCCACTTGGCGTCTTCCTCCTTGAATCCTAGCTCTCGAACCAACAGGTCCATGGCTTTGTCTGTTGGGTCTTGAACTTGCGGATGTCGGAGGACAGGCGCAGTACTGTGCTGGTTTAGAGCTGGCACGGTAGGGCTGCCCCTTGGAGCAGAGATCAAGCTCTCCGCTCGGGCTGATCCGCATGATTGACCTTCCAGGCGGCTGATAATCATTTCATAATGAGAGATCGGTCGCTCTTCTACGAGCGGGGGTGGTTTGGGTAGGTTCATGGATTGCTGTTTTTGGAACTTGAGCTGCACCGAGTAGGCTGCTTGTCTGCGGCGCTGCATGTCCAGCGAAGGATCACTTGTCACGGCGTTTTCGCTCAAAGGGGTGTTATCGCAAATGCCGAACGGACTGGATGCTCGGGATGACGACTCGGAGCGGTTCCCTCCCCGTGGCTTATACGCTTTCGATGCAGCGTCCCGCAAGAACGATGACCGGGTGGCAACGGTGTCCGAGGACAGCCAGCTCGTCAGCCCCATGGATTGGGCTTTCCGGAAATTAGCCAAAACGGTATTTTCATCTGTTGTGATCGACCCGAGGGTCAATACTGCCGATAAACCGAGCGTGAGGATATAATGGGTCCATTCCTCTGTTCATACACCACATTAGCTCAGGTGAACATACTCGAAATTAGTTTAGCAGTCAGAGCAGGTTGTGCTCTTACCTAGAACTGCCTCCTCCTTTGCAGTGGCATTGTCTTTCACGTTGTGTCCATTAAACACCCCCACGTCTCGTGCCATTCTAGCTTTCCCATGCATGGGCTGAAGCAGTACGCCAAGGCAGGTCCAGATTTCAATCATGCTGTGTAGCTGCTTCTGCGATAAACCGCCCGTGTTACCATGTCCAAACCCCGCAGGAGGCTCAAACAAGACGCTACCCATGTCGAAATGATCAGTGATAGACTGTGCCACAGAGGCACGCTGGTCGGTAATATTTACCCCGCCTTCAAACCATGCCATTTGTCCGGCGATATCACCCTCTCTGTGCTTGCCGCAGCCAAATAAACGGCAAAACGTCCAGACCCGCCAGAAGGCTTCATCGACCTCGGTCGCACAGGCATCGTCCAGGCCAGACAGCCCACGAATCGTATCCGGGCGCAAAAACGATGAACATCGGGCTAGGATGATGGACTTCAGCTGGGCGACGGTACAAAGATCTTGCGCATAGTGTTTGAGATAGAGCGCCGGAGTATGCTCAGGGACAGGGGCATCGGGGTCAACGAGTACCTGCCACTCTGTACCCCAAGGGGGACTCATCTCGCGCAATTCCCACGCAGGTGGTGACATAGCAAAAACAGCGTTCTTGATTAATTCCAACTCATGATCTTTGAAAGAGCGGTAGAAGCTTTTGCAGATCAACGAAACATTGAAGAGGTCGTCGAGCGAGTCAACTTGTCGCAAAATCGTTAGGACGATAGCCTCAGGCAATGTGTTGCGCATTCCTTCTACAAGGGTTTGACCGGTGTGCGTAGTGTCGCTTAGGTGTTTGGCTTGCGATACGGCAGGATTGGCGTCGAGCTCATATATGGTGGGAGCCTGCGAAGCATTTTGGCGTCGAAATGTATTTGTAGCCACGCCCCCATACTTGCTGTGAGACACAAAGTATTTCTCTGACGATCCCTCAACGAACACATCATTCAGCTTATTATGTCTCGGAACGTGATTGGCATCCTCGTTCATTTTCTTTGCTGTGGATTGAGGTAGTGCCGGCTTCGTGAAACCGGGATTGCCAATTTCCTTTGTCTGCAGGGACGACAGTGTTGGAAATTGCTCCTGCTTGCTGTCATTGGATGTTGGGGTGACATTCGAAACTGTGACAGGGGAGCCCGGAAGTTCGGCCACTTCACCTTTGTCCTCATCTCCAGTAAGATAGGATGAGTGCGAAGTGAAGTCTAATGCTGACGCGGTGAAAGGGCTACCGGAAGGTCGAAATTCGGGTCGGCTAGGCAAGTGGTTGAGGCCCGGCAGACCAAAAGAGAACGACCTTCTATTCTTAGAGTCTTTCTTTGTCTGACTCAACCCCTCGCGGGATTGAGCTTTAACGGCCTGCTGCACATCATGAATACTCATAGGAGACATTGGTCTTAGCCTTGTAGCCATCGTTCCCATGCTTTCTCTACGCATCTGCAGATTCTCATCAGGGTAATGTAGATGACTTTGTGGAGTGAATTTTTTTGTTTGCTGTGATTCTGTGAGACGAGCCATATTCTGTCCCACTGGTCCGGCAGGTCTGGACAGCGACGGACGATGATAGTTCTCCTGGATATCAGGCAGCGAGGGTGACTTCAGAGACCGATAGTTGTTATGCCCAGTCTCACGGCTTCTGGGCAAATGATGAGATCTGTGGCGGGCTAACAATGGTGGCAGTTGGAATGACGGTTCTTGGGGAAGTGGTTTGTCTCTCAGCTCCTTTATTGACGAGTGCCTGGATATAGTTCGAGATGGGGAATTTTGTGACTTCCCATCGTCTTCGAAGGACCCCAACAGATCTGGTGAGGAAGCATGGACTGAATACGGAGAATTTCGCCCGGAAGACAAGCTCAGAGAGCTTTGACTCGTGATCGAAGATCTTAGGGTATATCCTGAGGCTCGCTTGTCTGTGGTCTCTTCCGATGATACAGAGGGCGGCCGACCTTTGCTTCCCGGCGAGTCGGATGATTTCAAGCTCGTCGGAGAGTCCAAGGGACCAGTAGGATCAGTCCTCGTTCTCGATGGGATTCGAGCAATATTGCTCGTAGGAGACGCCAGGGAAAAGTGGGAAGCAAGTTCCGGGAAAAAACGAGCCCAGCGCGTTCCTGACCACGATGGCGGCTTGTCGGACATGGGTGAAATTAATTCTTCGTCATCGTCTTCATCGTCCTCCGCGATATCTGACCAGGATGCATCCTCAGGCTTTGATTTGTCTAAACCGTGGAGATCATGAATATTAAACATTTTGACCCCCGCTAGCTGAGAGGCGTGGCTGAGCGTCTCTAGTGTGTTCATCTTGGGGAACCGCCACGGTCTTCGTGTCTTAGGTGTCACAACCACCCGAGCCCCGCTCTAGGTGATACCAGACTCGGGATCTGGATAAGGGAGTAGATATTCTGCGTATCACGTAGAGCAAATCGAGTGCGTCAATCCACGCCGCACAACCTTAGACGTGCTTTATGCCAGCCGCCTCTCAGGCATGATCAATGCGACCGGCGGATGGGGTTCCCTGTCCGTCGCACTGTACTCGTTCCGAATCAAGTCCTATGGACTGACTTCGAACACAGAAAATATGTTTTTCGAATTTGTGTGTTGGAGCAGAACCTAGTAGCGAGATTTTTGATCGATGGAAGAGAATCAGGGATGACAGGCAGCTTTCGTAAGTTGAGCGCACTCGGCTTAGGGACGCTATTCTCGCATTTAAGAGTCAGCTTACTATCGCCGACGGATAGTTCGGGGTAAACAATAGATTGCAATGGGACCGTATAAATAATCGTTCAGATTCCATCGCCGAGTGTGCGACGAATGACAGCGATTGAACTGACCTTGCGAGAGCTTGGTATCTCTGGCAGATACTAAGGCAGATAGATAGTGTAGATGGTTGGACAAGGTTCTCGCGTGAGGGGACTCGACTGAGTGCGCGGGGGCGACGGTGGGATAAAAGAAGATCACGAAAGCAACGCAAGTCTAGTCTCCACGTGCAGGACAGACTACTTCTTCCCACCCCCTTTACCCAGGAATGTAAGGAAGGAAGGACTCTAGCAGAGGTTAGGTGAAGTGCTGACGACATGACGCCAGCGGAAATAACTAATGAGCAGGCAGGCTGATAGGCGGGAGGATACACAACACGAGGGAGGAAAGGCATGGATGGAGGAAGGACGGGATTGCCGAACCGCGGGGGCCAAAAAAACAATACAATACCGTACATAAATAAGCAGGAACAGTGATGGGGCGCCCGTGGTAAGTTAGAGCATAGAATATTCATCTGGCTTCTACTCTTGCCGGTGAGATCAATTCAAACTATGCAGATAATGATAGTAAGTACTACTTACTGATTTTAAATAGAAAAGAGACTATACATAACACGAGTCATAGAAAAAATGCAGATGTTGGCTGCGCCAGCTGCTCAGCCATCGGATCTTCAACCATCCCTGGCAAGCCTAGTTTTACCGTACCGTACGGCGGGTATCAAGGATGCAGACTGCACGGGTGTCTTTCTCCGCATCTACATGTACAGTATGTCGCAGCCACTTTTCTCCTGGCTGGATCAAGAGGCAGTGCCACACTCTTTTCAAGTCCCAGGTACTCCGTAGTCTATGCTATACACATAACCTGGCTTATCCCTGCATTTGATCGGACACCAATAGCATAAAACTTCCCCAAACATGCCCCTGCGATTTGTTGCGTCCATTTGACCCGAAGAGAAGTAAAGTGTACTGTGTAGGGATTCAGAGCTTCTCGCTTGAAATTGTCGGACACCGGCATGTAAGACCTGCATGAAGTCACGGGAAAAATCCAGCCCCCTGTTGAGAAATCAACCAACTCTGACCCCAGGAGCAATATCTTAAAAAGGATAGAGTATGGTTCCAAGCCTTTACACCTTTTCTCATGCAGGGTCGGATCAGACTGTAAGCACCTACGATGAGTTCATGCATCCCTCTCCAGGGACGGTGATCAAACCGCCACGCCGTTGTTGAACAGTTGGAAATGAGCCAACGCCGTTTCAGAGCAAAGGCTTGCTTGCTTGCTTTAATTGTATTCAGTAAGGATCGACAGCCTCGAAGCCTCGATTATCAGTGCCTGGCAAACATCTCTGGTGGGGCTTGCGGGTCACTGTACGGCGTAGCCTGTCTAGAAGGTTCAAAGGATCACTTGACATGGCATGGCATACAGAAACTCATCCTCTAGTTGTCTACTGGCATGGAACCTGACAGTTGTTCTCCTATAAATAGAGGGGTGCTCCACTCCACCATACCGAATTTGGTTATACACCAGGGACTCCCGCTCGGAACCAGACATGACCTCTTCCTGCATGCTGGGGAATGATGCTTGCTTGGGACTTGACAGCAGCAGGGCTGAATCATGCTTGCCTTGGAGAGGTTACGCGGCGAAAATGTACCTGGGAATGTAGGGAGATGTTTTCCCGCCCCCAGATCAAGTATGAAACTCAAAAACACTAGTTTGAGTTAGCTTCTGCTACGGCACCTTTAGATGGCCTCAAGATGGGGGCCGGATATAAGGTGCACTTCATTGTTGGTGTAATCCTGGGTCAATTCTTCGGCCGAGTCGCCAGAATCAAGGTGAATGCATTGTCGTGCTGTTTCAGAGTAGGGTACCGTAGCCAACAATCCATGGTGCTGCTTATCATCTACTCGAGTATAACCGATGCCTCCAACCGGAACGCTTGGTGTGACGCCAAGGTATTTCCCCACAAACACAGCCAAACAGAAAGGCGTCATTTCTCTAGAGTCTCACCACACAATGTTTTTGAGTCTCCAAGACGACCAGCATAATCTGGCAGCCCCAATCAAGCCTCCTCTGTCCCAGACGGACAAAGTCATCACAGCATTGATCAACAACGTCTTTTCCGCCTGGTCTTCGAGAAAAAGACCAATGCCATTACATGGCATGCTTTCCTGGACATTGTTCGCTATGAGTTGTATGTGCTCCCTGTTGAAGTTGCATGCTCCAAGCAATGCATTAATAATGACAATATAAGCTAACCAGACATAAGACTAAGATAAACCGCCCAGATAACACCAAACAGACTCCCAACAAGCAGTCGCTTATCAACTGGTACCACCGTGAAGTTCAAGACTGACACAAAGGGCCAGAGTTTGAAACCGGCGACCAGGATAGGCCAGAAATCCTAGTCAGGGAGGGGTCAGCAAGTCCATCGCCCGTCGGAGGTTCATTTGCTGTTTTTTGATGGGCCAAGACAAACCATACATTTTGAATCTGCAGCGTGATCGTCTCCCAGTTCTGACCACGCAGGAGCCCCATCGTCGTAATGAAGGCGACAGTGTTCCAGGCACCGCCCACCACCTGGTCGATGACGATCTTCAACACGGTGTTGGTCACGTTCAGTTTGGTCTGCGCCCCTGCAGCACCCTCCGTTTTGGCCTTTGGTGCCTGGACCACCTTCTGACCGGGGAACCTGGCCTCGAGTCCTTCGAGCCAGAGGAAGGTTAGGGGCGAGAGAATGAATGCGGACGTTGTGAACTGGAGAAGTGCTTGGCTGTCAAGCTCAAAGGGTCTCTGTAGAGTCGTGTTAGCTACGTTGCAGCTGCAGACTCGGAAAACCCTAGTCCTTGCGCGCATTGCGATCGTACGTACTTCATCTTTGTAGGCGCCGATGGCCTGCGCTAAGACGTTGGAACCGGCATTGATCACTGCGGCCTGTAAGGTTGCCTTGGCTATTGGGGGAAGCGCCATGACGATATCGGAGGTAGGCTGAAATGACGTGTACTTCTAGGCCACGTGGAGTCGCTCAAGCTGAGCCTCTAGCGCTTGAACCGATTGGGATAGCTGAAGCTTGGTTTCAGGATTGCGTATCCACGAGCCACATATATGATCAAACTTCAAGGGATCAAGAGATGCTTTGGTATGAAGTAGAGACGTGGCCATGAAAAAAAGAATCAAATGGACAAGGGGTTGGGTTTTAGTAGTGGGTTAGCGATGACGAGCAGGTTTGGGGATGGCGCTGTGGGGGTGGGAGAAAAAGGAAGGTTCACACGCCCGCGGGCGCCAGCGGATCCTTGACCGACTGGCTTTGTTTTCTTGTTGGTGGTTTCGATTCGGGCCCACCACACCTTACCGTAAACCACTAGAGTCAGGGTCTGCTCAGAAGTGCGGTACCCGCGCTATACTACATACTGTACAATCCAGGAAGTACTATTCTTCTTAGCGAAACATGGAGGACGTCTTGGCCATTGAAACCACCATGCGCACCACATTTCATGGTGTTGCTATGCCTTTGATCATCTTGAGACTACTAACAACAAGGGATCTCTCCAATACAAAATCACCAGGACATATCCGGGCCTCGATCTACACAATCCAGCTCCTTGCAAACTTTGACTGTGTCAGCGATGATCTGCTCAAGCAAGGGCTATGAGGACTTTGGCTTACGTTTTTCCGCCTGCTCAAACCTTGCATTCTCCCTGGGCTTCCTCATGGCGGGAAATACTTCGGCTCCTTGTTGCCTTTCCAACTTCAAATGGGTCTTCAGTGCATCAAGGACAGCTTGTTGCATGCCTATCAGAATGCTGTCAGATATGATTATCGCACGTCCAATCTTGATTAGCTAACTGGCCGACTTACCTGCATCCTTTGCAGTTGGTTGAAGTGTCACGCATGCAGAGCTAACGGGACCCAACTGTCAACTTTGATCGTGACGGAAACAGTCGAGCCATACCTAGTATCCTCAAGACAGGAGCGATATGCTGTTTCTAGCTCAGCGATCGTCTTCTGCAGCCGATTAGTCGTCTCCTGCGTTATAGCTTTAGCTTCAGAGATCATGCTGCTGCTGCTGCTGCTGCTACTATACAAATCAAGTCGGAAGGAGGTTTTCTGCGCAGACACCGGGATGCAGGTCAGTGTGCACCAATACCCCTTTCTATCAATCGCCTTGACTGCCGTGATTGGAAAGACGGTCATGCTTGCGGAGCCCTCTTGCGAAACCCCAAGCCTGTTCAACAACCAAGAAGGGAACCTTCGCTGGGATCCCAGGCTCCTTATACCCTCAGTGTCGATCAAAGACTCGGCAATCCTCACTACACAGCACTCTCAGCAAGACAACTGCAATCCTCCAAGAAGGTATAACCTACCACTCAGCTTCCAATTGACCTGACCCTCAACCGTCTGCCCACCTTCCCACCTCGACCGCAGCGCAATCTCACGAGACCCCACAAAAGCATCAAGCAACTCTACCTCCGGCGGCGGAACCTTCAAGCTGGTATCCAAGTTCACAAGCACGAACCCCGCCCGGCTTGTAAAAGTATGCACAGCGAACAGGGCATTCTGCGCGCGATCGAACCCCGCCACCCCGTCAAAGTGCGGCGCCTTGATGAGCTGCCCGAGACTGTTGTAGCTCCAGCCGTGATACCGACAGCCGAGAACGGTGGACGAGCCGCGGTCCTTCCGGGTAACTGGGTATGCACGATGGCGGCACACGTTGTGGAAGGCCCGGAGCTCGCCGTCCTTGCCTAGGATCAGGAAGACGGGATATCCGGCGACAGTGAGGGCGTGGTAGTCGCCTGGCTTGGAGAATTGGCTGCGGTGTGAGAGGCAGAGCCAGTGCTGAGGTTGAGGTGTTAAGTGTCTGGGAGAAAGCTTGAAAGGAGTGAGGGCGGGGGGTGGGGTTACTTTACTGAAAATTGCGCGACGTTCGAGTTCATATGTGCTAGAGCCTGTCCACCAATCCGCAGAAAAATCGGGTTCTTTGCTAACTGCAATGATTTCTTCGTGCTCTAGAGTTGACTCGGGTGAAGGGAGCTTGATTTGTCTAGGAAGATATTCGAAGCAGGTTTGGATAAAGGAACGAGTCCAGGTCTGGTACAACAAGGCTAATCCGACTAGCAGTCCAACTACTAGAGGCGTTGTTGAAGCTGGTGGAGCTACTGAGTACAGCGCTTCCATTTTAACAAACAGATATAGTTGAAAGATGTCCTAGAGAGATGTCACTCCCAGCCTGGGTGCGAAAGTGTGTTTATATAGATGCTCGATTATCGCCGAGGTCAGAGCGCTTGAATACGTCTCCACCGGCCTGCATGAACCACCAGAATCGGCCAGTAGGAGACTGTCGTGCTGTGCGACGATTAGACTTCTTCTTGAATCATACCCCTCTTTGACTTGCCGAATTTGGTGAGACTATCCAGGGTCCACGGTGCCAAATTGTCAGCCGTTGTTGACAGTCTAGATTGAGCTGCACTTGATCATTGGACTTGAGATCGACAAGTTCTTATCTTGCTTACAAGCAACGCGGACAGTAATGGGAAAATTCTTCTTGCTTCTGGCCTCGAACGTTGATGGCAAACCACCCATTTGGCCATCATGGATGTTCGCACTGTTCCGTCCCGGTATCATGCAACAACAGCCATGGTCATCTCAGCTCCTTCCTTATGTGCCATTCCCTTTTTACTCCCTTCTTTTCCCGCTTGATCAATAGCGTACTGCTCACACACAAGCTCAAAAACACGACCCTGATAAACTGAGAAAGATGAGCATCTCAGCAACCACAGACCGAAGGAATCATACTCACACGATACACCATTCTCCTTCTCCGGATTCAAGATCCCTTCGCTATAAATGCCCCTGACAAGGTTATCCTGGGCCTTCTCACACAGCTCGTAATCCTCCATAGCCACCTGCCGAACAAACTTATAGTACTGCTCGAACTTCTCGCCCGATTCCATGTGGTAATAATCGAATTCCATCCTCGTCACATTAGGATTTTCCGTCGGACAGACGCGGAACGACGACATGCCCCCGCCATACACATTCAAGGTGCAGTTCGGGAAAAAGTAGAGAAACAGACCATCATCCGGCTTCTCCGGGTCAGCAATGTGCTGTGAGAAGTTCTGATGGTTGTGCACCGCGTACGAGGTCGGGGGGTAGTAGACGGAGAAGGACGGGTGCGTGTACTGGCAATGCAGGCACTCTTGGTAGCCATCCACCCTGGTTTGACGTCAATCAGCCTAGCTTCCTGACTCCATCTGGTTGCCTTGGACCATTTCATACATAGTCTTCCAGTTGAATCGACCTTCATACTTGATGCTCTGGCGGTACGGAAGCTTGGTGAAGTTCACTTTCTGGAGCAACGGTTCCAGTTCGGGGAAATACTCGTGGAAATCCGGGGCCTCGTCCCCCAGGGCTGCGAAGACCAGACCTGTGGGAGTAACATGATGTCTTAGTGGTCGTTCCTGTAGCCTTCTCAGCGCTATGTCTTTCGATCACTGTACGGTTTCCAAGCCTACCGTCTTCAAGCATCGCACCTGGATCTCCTCTGCACCAGGATAAGGGCCATCTCCGGAGCATCGAAAAGCTATCAGTGGGCGCTGAGCGATCTCGTATTCGACTTGTGCGCCCACCTCACGGAATCGAGTGACGGGACCTAAAAGATACCATGACTAGAGGCGTGATTCGGTTAGGAGGTGTGAGCACACTGAAGTAGGAGGCCACTCGCCTTCAGAAACACGGCTCTCCGTTCAAGTTGATAGAGCCCTTGACTACGATACCAGGATGCAGGCAAAGTACGATGAAGTTCGGGCATTTTCGAGATGATTTTGAGGTCAGTATCAGGAATGGCGCCAGCTATCTATCCAAGCTTCCGCTGGTCGGTCTGCTTTCCTTTCTTATAGACACGGCTGCAATGCACCTTGAAGTGGTGACCTGCAGCCACAGGAGTTTCCATTGGACAGGCGTATCGTTTCCTGAAAAGGTTATGAGATCCCGTGTTCACGGTTCTTTACATGTACTGACTGTACTTATGTACTGCAGCCTTCCATGGAGGCTCGAGTGCTACTGGTCGTACGACCGATAGATTGGCCATTCAGAGATTTTTGATACCATCCGTGCGATATAAGCTCGATCAGTGCTGCAAGACCAAGGTAGTGAGTGATTTAGCGTATGTCTCGAGATGCTTCGGGCGTTCTGTGAACGCGGGGCAAGTAGTAAATATAGAAGGACTCGCAATTCCAGTTCTTGGCAGAAGACTTCAGTGATGAATGGGCACTCCGTATAGACTTTATATTCTCTCTGGTAAGCCTAGAATCAATTCTGGCTCGACAAATGACTGATGCCTTGAATGAGCGCAATATCAATGGGTATAGTTGCTGCCTGGCTGCGGACCATCATTCCTGCCGGTGGCGATAAAATTTGTCAGAAGATAAAGATACATCCTCTGCTATGACTTTCTGATTTCAAGCATTGATTACTCTGTGGCAAACACCTCTTGCGCATTCTGAAGTGCATCTTATCTTATATATCTCTAGAGATATTCTAGAAAGCCGGTAAGGAACGGTTGCGAATCACATGGGAAATTCGTGGTGGGTCGTCCGATGATTACGTCGTGACATTCCGCCGTGACTCTCTTCCTCCTCCGACTCTCTTTCACTCTTCTCTTCTCCGCAATTCTCCTCCGACCGTCCGCTGACTTTTGCCATCCTACTTAGTTTGTGTCCTTCTTGTCAACATTCTTACCATAGCATAATTCGAAAATATCGCTGGCACATTGCAACTGTCAACTCAAATTCGATGAGATAGCCGTGTGCGACCGAGCTATCACTATGGCAGGCAACCGAGTCAAATACACGCCCCCGCCTTCGCCGCCTTCGCCCACGGCCTCCTACTACGATGTCAGCGATGCCGAAGAGGATGACTATAACACTATATCGCACTTGACCTCCCGCCGAGGAGTCAAGCTTCTATTCTCCAAGAGCAAAGTCCGTCCCCCCATGCTTAAGTGTCGCTGTCAATATAGCTAACCCCGCCTTTTTCCGCGCATCATAGGTCTATGTCCACCCCACTCCCTCCTCTAAAGACAATATCCCTGGGTTTATTGCCCTGATCCAACAAAAGCCCCTTCCCTATGCCTCCGGAACCTCTACCGCCACCAATCACACCAAAGACATCTCATCTTACCTCCTCGCCTGGGTACCGGAATCCTCCCTTGGTGACGCCTACAGCACCTACGTCAAAGTTGACTTATCGGACGACGCCTCCCCTCCGCGACAGAAATACCTCGTGCCCGCCCTCCCCACCACGACCACCTACAAAGACCCCATAGGCCTCTACGCCTTCGCCGTGCCCCTGTCAGAGATCTATTCACTCCTCGTGCGACCGCCAAGTCTGGGATGGTGGTTTGGCAGTCTCGTGATCAACACCCGCGCCGGGGACAGCTTCCCCGCACTATTCTTCCACGACAGCGAGTGCGAGTCGACGATACTGCAGAAGAAGAAGAGAACCCGGGAGAGCTTTGATCCTTTCGGAGAGGATGGGAGTGTGTTCTGGGGAGGGGACGAGGTGTTGCGATGGCTCCGGAGATACGTTGAGGTGCAACGGTCCGCTCTGGACAGTAGCGTCTATCTCATAAACCCCTCCGAGGAGGATCGGATCTCCTTCGGACAACAACCAACTTCGGACGCCGCGAGGACCTCCCAGGACCAGACTGTTGCTCCAGCGCAACCCGGGGGAAGCAGACAACCAGATGCTGGCATGGACCCATTTGTGAAGACGCTTAAGGAAGCACGGTGGAAAGTTCTTGAATCGCTCAGCAAGATTACGACCTTCACCAGGCGAACCGCGAATGAATTGGCGGACAACCCCAGAATACCTCCCCAGGTTCGTCGCTTGATGAGGACACCTGAAATCCAGACTTTGCAGGATGAATTCGACAGTGCTAGGCTATATCTTGCTCGTTGGGCCATGAGCATCTCGGAACAGAGTGAGCGCGAAAGAAACCAACGCATCTGGACTGCGCGGGATGTGCTTGGGATGGAGAATAGCTCGGTGGGCGACTTTGAGATCCTAGAACTGGAGACGGGAACCTTGTCCATCCAAGAGCGTCGGAAAACAGTGACTCTGGAAGAGTGGGAGGGTTTCTTCGACCCGCATACGGGCCGGTTGCAAGTGACTGTTGAAGAAGTGAAGGAGCGAATATTCCACGGTGGGCTGGACCCCAACGACGGCGTCCGGAAAGAGGCATGGCTTTTCCTTCTCGGCGTGTATCCGTGGGATAGTTGTCGCGACGAGCGCCAGGCTCTGGTCAGTTCGAAAAGAGACGAGTACATTCGCCTGAAAGGTGCTTGGTGGGAAAAGATGATCGAAGGCGGCTCCACGGCAGAAGAGTATGACTGGTGGAAAGAGCAGAGGAACAGAATAGGTAGGTACTTTGAGGATTGCATGACTGTTCTATGCTGACCCACCGCAGAGAAAGATGTTCATCGCACAGATCGCACGATACCCCTATTTGCTGGCGAAGACATCCCCCATCCGGACCCTGACTCGCCTTTTGCCGAGACCGGAACGAACGTGCATCTAGAACAAATGAAAGACATGCTTCTGACATATAACGAATACAACCCTGATCTTGGATATGTCCAAGGCATGAGCGATCTTTTAGCGCCAATATACGCTGTCATGCAGGATGATGCCGTTGCATTTTGGGCCTTTGTCGGATTCATGGACAGGATGGTAACGATTTCCTCTCCTCCCCACACAAAAGCTGTTCATGCTATGCTAACATGGTGAACCAGGAACAAAACTTCCTCCGGGATCAATCCGGCATGCGCGCACAGCTGACTACACTGGACCACCTTGTCCAGCTCATGGATCCGCAGCTCTACCTCCACCTCCAATCTGCCGATAGTACCAACTTTTTCTTCTTCTTCCGCATGCTCCTGGTCTGGTACAAGCGGGAATTCGAATGGGTGGACGTCTTGCGTCTGTGGGAGACGTTATGGACGGATTACCTGTCGAGCAGCTTCCACCTTTTCATTGCCCTGGCAATCCTCGAGAAGCACAGGGATGTGATCATGGACCATCTGAAGCAGTTCGATGAAGTCCTGAAGTACAGTACGTCATCCTCTTCTCGCACGTCTCCCAAACCCCATGCTAATGTATTGTCTAGTCAACGAACTATCCAACACCATGGAACTCGTTCCCATTCTGACTCGCGCCGAATCTCTCTTCCACCGCTTCGAACGAGCCGTTCAAGCCATCGACAAGAAAAACAACTTCCCCTCTCCATCTCCAGCAGCCTACCAACGCAAACCCACTACGAACTCCCCTGCTGCCGGTGACACTACCAACGACAACAACAACAACAACAACAAGGGCAAATCCCCCGAACGTCCTCCGCAATCCGCCGGCTTCGCCACCGGCAGCAGCGCCGCTGCCGGGCCCAGCAACCGACCAGGCGACAAGGACGCAAAGGTCATCTCCCCGGAACTAAGACAACTCTTCGCCAAAGACATCCCATGGGCTCGCAAGGCCCGACAAGGTTCGAAACCCGGACCACAACAACAGCAGGAGACGGCGGGGACATCCGAGCGACGTTCGTAGAACTTCCTCCAAGAGTCTGACTAGTAGCAACAATAGCTAGTTCTCTCCCATGTTTCTCGATATGATAATTTATGATGTGAAATGATACCTGTGACTGGTTTTGGTTTGCCTTTCTCAAATACTATATCCTCTCTCCCTCGCTATCTACTTTCTGTCCTGTGACTTGATCATCACTTTTCTTTCTCCAGTCGTTGTCTAGATAGTTACCTGGAACGAATCTTGACGTAGCCTTTCATTTCGTGGTTATGATTAGGTATCTCCTATGGAAACAGAGTGACGGGTGACGGTATAGTTTTTTTTCAAATGGTCTTTCTCCCCTTCTCACTCTCTCACACTCTCTCTGTCTTTATGTGCAGTCTAGTGTATAGCCCTCTATCTTCGCGATTGCATAAACCGCCACTAACAAGATTGAAGTAACGCTAGAGCCGCAGCTAAGTTACTCAACCTCAGCAAAAGATTAGCACATCGGTCGACCTTAAGCTGGAATCTAACCCATCCATCGTCCACCCAATACAAAAAAACTCCCGATACAAGAGAACCAACAAGCAAAGCAGAAATGCATACACTCGATAATAAGAAAAAAAGAACAATAACCTAAGTATTTACATACATACATCCCTGCCCCATCCGTCCCCTGTCCCCTCTAAAACAGGCTAAGAAGATTAACAAAAAAGAAACTCCAGCTATGCACAAAAGTCCACACGCAGGAACAACCGCTCTTTTGGGAAACCTAAAACAAAACACACAGAATAGCAAAATACTCGGCGGCTTCGGATTTGTTGCAGGCGCTGGCTTTCCTCTATCGGATCGGAACAATAATAACGAAATCAATGAATCGAAAAGCCGGACGGTACAAGATCAAGTAAACAGTACGAAAGAAAAGGAATGTCGTCGTATCTCGGTCGTTAATCCCGCTTGGAGGAATATGTATGTAGATGTCTTTTTCTTCTCCTGTTTGGCTGTCTGTTGTCTTTCTGCTTTCTTGTGCTGTGCAAGGGATGAGTGGGTTTTCTCCCATCTTGCGGTTTACATTCGATAGTCAAAACATTGGACAAAGGGACTCTATTTTAGATATCTTCGACAATTCTAACGAGCTGGGCGAGCTTCTTCATCTTCGTTGCCGGGTTTGTAGGATCTTCGTTCGTTGTTGTTGATGTTGGTGTTGGTGGTGGTGTTGTCGTCGCCGGCGTCGGATTCATCCTCATCGTCGTCGTCATCGTCGTCATCGCTTTCCCAGTCCTCCGCTTCGAGAGAACGGGCGCGGATACCGAAGCTGAGGATGAATCCGACAAAGGAGACGGCGGAGAAAACGCCGAAGGGCATGGCTTCGCCTTTGGTGGGGAGACGGGAGGCCAAACTGAACAGACTGCCGGAGATGAGGGGTCCGACAGCGCGGCCGGCGGCGGAGAGGGTTTGCGCGAGGCCATTCAAAGAGCCGAGAACCGTGTGGTCCGGCGCGGAGTTTGTGATCTATTTGATTTTGCAATTTGTTAGAAATGTTTTCAAAGCGTTGAACTCGGGAAGGGTTGCATACCAGTAAGAGTGCACTGGTCAACCCGCCTACCGAGGCGACAGTCTTGATCAGCAAGACAAAACATAATTCAATGGCCATCAGAGCGGTCTTGCCGGTGACACCGCTCCTATCCGTGTCGTTGCCCTTGTACCCGATGAAGGGCATAAGGAGGAATGACACCACGAACCCCAGCAGTCCGGCACGGTAAGACCACCGGTTGCCCATCTTGTCGCGCAACTTTCCGAAGATGCAGATCTGGAAGATGATGGTAACGAGCCCTGTAAAGCCCTGGGCAAGACCGATCTCCGAGGGGGTGAGAGCTCGGCCCAATGGGGGCCTGGCTTGCGAAAAGATGGGGAAGAGCGAGTTGAAGGAGACGTTGCACAGGGCAAATACGAGATACGTCAAAAGGAGCAAGATCGTGTCCCGGTTCCATATTTGACTTTGCATCAACGATTCCGGGTGCGGACGGGGAGATTCAGAGACCTCCGAGGCCGAGTCCAATTCGCTGTCGTGATCCTGGCTGTCGGTGGACTGTGTTCGGAGGTGGCGGTATGAAGCATGGTGCGGTGGTTTCATCCATCCTGCGCGTTTGGCGGAGCTGGTCCATTGCCAGAGCCAGGCAAACAGAGCCCGAACGCGCCGGCCAAAATGGGGGAGGGCATCCGCATCGTCAAGACTCTCGTCGAGGAGGAAAATCGAAGCGACAAAGTCGACAATGAGGATTGTCGCCGCAATGAGGTTAGGGGCGGCGTATGGGTATGGGTTGGGCTGACTCTTGTCGAATGGGTTCTTGGGGAAGATCAGCAACCCGCCAAGGATGGGGCCGGTGACGCCTCCGATGCCGTACAAGACGGGGAGATAGGCGAACGCTTTGGATTGGTTGCTGCGGTCGGTGATCTCACCAAGACAGGTCGATACGAGACCCTGATTACCGTTGACCGCACCCATTAACGCCTGTACCGCAATAGCCTGATATAGTGTCTTGCAGAATCCAAAGGCACAGAAGCATAGGGCTGTAAGAAGGGTGCCCAGGAGGATGATCGGTTTCCGGCCCACACGATCCGACAACCAGCCCCAAAAATAGTTGGTCACAAGCTGCGCAATTGCAAAGGCCGTAGCCAGCGCTCCAACATACATGCCCACGGTATTCGGTCGATTTTCAGCTTCAGGAAATGACGACACCATCTCGGGTAGATAGGGACTAATTGAGTTGAAGGCCGTTTGTTCGCAGAGGGAGATGAAGGCTAGGATGGCCATCTGCCGCTTCGGGAGTGGTGACCCAGACCCGCGCTCGGAGCCATTGTCATTCTGCTGAGGATGCGAGTCTCCGCCAGACGATCCAGACTGTCCAGAGTTCGGCCTTCCGCGAGACTTTGGTGGTGGGGTGTCGAAGGTTTGGTAGTGTAGGGTGGAAGAGTGTCGCCGATTGAACGGGCCCTGCTCGTCTGTCCTCATCTTCACGAATAATGGTCCAAAAAGATGATCTGGAGGTCGTGTCTCCAGCCTCAGTGAGCCTCCCTTGCGTTTTCAGCAGAGATAATGGGGCTCAAGGGCCACACGTCGTTCGCAGTGCGGGGGGCGTAGGAGCCCCCAGGATATGACAACTGAAAGCGATTGAAGGGGTAAAACGCAAATAAAAATGGATCTTTCAGCCACGTAAGATCCGTGTCCCAAAGCTGAAGGCGAGCAGGGAAGAAAGAAAGGGAGTAATGATGATAAGCGCAGTCAGCAGCAAGACTGGATCTCGAAGATGTTGCGCGTGGAGTAACTCCACTCCACACAAGATCATCGGCGAGGCCCTGCAGATGATGTAAGCCCCTCTGCAGGCTTGCAGCTGACTCATCCGCTCCATCTGGTGGTCACGCTCACCACCACGTGCGTAATAGGCCAACAACAACAACAATAACACCTGTAGACGCTGGTATTAATTTATGGCTTGTTTGATGCTTTGGTGGCACACATGACCAGCGCGATGGGATTCTGCACCGGAAGTCAAGCCTATTGGTCCGTTTCGCTTAGATTCGATGAAATGCAGTAGGGCTAGCAGAAATGGCGGCTATATCGGTCTCTACTTATATATATGCCGATGATCACACGCACGTTTTCAGCCTCCGTACTCCGTGGATTTGTTCCTCATCTCCTGAGATAGTTCTATTTCTAGTATACTCCCGCTGCCCCCAAGATATGGATTTGAACATTTGTTCGGAGTTTTGTATTTGTTGTGGTTTGAGTTGGATGGACTGACGACTACTCGCATAGAAGAGACCTTGCCAGGTCATGTGTGCAGTATTCAACTGGCATTTTGTCCCAAAAATTATTCTCTAATTGTTTGAAAAAGACTAGCTATAGCATCATCATCATCCTAGCGTTAGAACCTTGACTCGCACAAGGATACTCACTTCATCAACAGGTTGACAGCCCAAGGGACACTCAGCCCTCTTAAGTCACCATAGTGTTGACCAACACCCAAAAAGACAATTGGGATACCCGTCGCGTGAACCATGCTAACCAGAGTGCCTACCATATCACCCACAGTGTCACATTTACTAATAATGAAGCCGTCAAGGTTTCGTCCCGTACCAAAGGCCTGGTTGAAGTTACGGGCCTGCATCACACTGTCCGTACCAACGAGTGCTTCGCCGACCATGAAGATCTTATCGGGCTTAGCGAACTTGGCAAACTTCTCCAAAGACGACATGAGACGCTGATCGTTGTGGCGGCGGCCTGCAGTATCGATCAAGACAACATCGAACTTGTTGGCTGCGCCGTATTCCACAGCGTCCTTGGCGACGTTCGCTGCGTCCTTGCCGTAACCCTTCTCGTAGAGTTCCACTTCACCAGCAGTCTCACGCTGGCTAAGCTCCTTGAGGTTGCGGGCATGAACACGGAGCTGCTCCACTGCACCGGACCGGAAAGTGTCACAGGCCGCAATCAGAACACGGTAGTTATTCTGTAACAAGAAATAACAAATCTTTCCGAGATTAGTTGATTTTCCGACACCGTTCACCCCAACAATCGAGATGACATAGGGGCGGGGAGTCGCCTCCTTGGTCGTGGGGGATGTGACAGCATCAATCTCACGAAGGAGATCGAGAGAAGATGTTGGTGTCAGGATCTTGCGTAAGGAGGATTCCATGGCCACACGCAAAGCCGCATCCACACTTTGAAAGTTAGCCGTCTTCTTCCCGACAAGCTCGCGCTTGACACCGTCGCAAAGCCGGACCGCCGCTTCCCGCGCAACGTTCTTCTTCAGGAGATGATCTTCCATCGTTTTCAAGGGCTTTTCCAGATCAGCTTCCGTCAAAACCTTACCGCCGACAATGTTCCGCAGGAGACCACCGATGGCGTTGAAGCCTGAGCCAACGAGACCGGAAGAAGCAGCACCTTTCGATTTCTCGCTCTCCGCATTCTCAAGGATCGAGTGAACCTCATCTCCGAGGTCCTTGAGCACGAACTGGCCTTTACCAGTTCTCCGACCCCATGAATCTTCAGAGACAGCCTCGACCGCTAGCACTTGTGCGCCTTCAGCATCAGCCGGGGCCGAGTAGTCCAGAACCTGGCCATCATCCTCATCGGCGAAACCATCTGCATCCCACCGACGCATTTTCTTTCCGCTCTTCGGAGTCTTATCCTTTCGGCCTTTCTCGTCACCGGACGAAGCATTGGCGCTGGAGTTGGCGGCTTTGCGTCCACGGCGCGACATACGACCTCCGGGGCCTAGCTTGGCGGTAAGGATATGACCGGCAACGGGGGTTGTCGATCTCGAAATGTCTGGAGTTTGGGGTGGCGTACCCTCATCTGAGGTGACCACGCCGCCGAGCGCAGCTTGTTGCTGCGCTTTGCGACCGTCAGTAAAGCCCTGGAATCGGGGGCATGCAGTAGAACACACCTTTGATGAGGCCAGAGACCGATGGCGGTGGTGGGCCCCCATTGTCAGACGAGACAAGCGGATCCTTCTTATCAACTGCATTCGCCACAGAACTTTCCGATGCGACAAATCCCGAGCTGCCCTCGAGCTCGCGCACTTGCTGGTCAAAGTATTTGTCGAACGGGTATTGCACTATCCTTGCGCGAGTGCTTCTCAGTTGATCTTTGTAAAGGTCAATATACAGGGTAGCGATATTATCGAGGAGTTTGTCGATCCAGCCCAGCTGTAGAATAGACTGGTAGACGGCCTGACTCACAGCATTGTTAGAAGCCACGAAGCGCAAGTTGCATTGAAGAAGGCACATACCACAAAAATGAGATTGAATTCCTTGACTCTCTTCCACTTCAAGGTATACTTCTCCTTTCTGAAAGTTGGCGAGGTACTATTGGGGCCTTGAATCTGGGCCTTTTCTTCGATGAAAACATCACTGATAAGACTGTTGACCACGTGGGCACCCACAGGGGCGTAGGACTTTGACCAGAGAACTACACCCGAGGTGTCGAGGATTTCGAAGGATTCCAACATATTTGCGGAGGGTGTTTCGAGATATTTGCTGGGTGATGTAATAATCGAGTGGAAGATTGATGATGAGGTCCGCGCGGGTGGGGAATGTGTGGGCGTGGGCGGCAAGCTGAGCTGGGGAGCGGAAGGAGCGGCGGACTTCAGCCACGTATAAACACCTTCATCTCTCCAACTTTGTGCAAACCTCACTAAGTAGCTCTCTGCCGCTTCGGCGCCCCACGAACACCACCCCCCCGGATATCAACCCAGCGACCCCAACCTCAACCTGTCCACAATCTTTGACTTCGCTACTCCTCTCAGAAAACATGTATCGCCAATCATTCGCTCCACCCCCGGCGCAGTCGCCTCCGCTTCATCATCCAGTGCCTCAGCATGTCTCTACAGTTCCTATGATGCGCTCGCCGCCGCCTCCGACATCTCAGCAGTCTCAATCTGCGGGCTATGGCAACCCATATCAACCCGCACCTGCGCAAGGTGGTAGTGGGACCTACGGCCCCGGGTTCGGTCAGTTCATCAATGATCCAACGGCGCAGATGAGTTTTCAGGTTGGGAAAACGGCGATGATGGCTGGCCAGGAGTATATGGAGCAGAACGTAAGCAGCGCCGGTATCACGGCATCATGATACTGTTGTTTGCTAATTCCAATTCTCAGTTAAATCGTTATGTGTCCATTCCGGCCCTGAAGCATTACTTCAACGTTTCGAACTCCTACGTCCTGAACAAGCTTTCCCTCGTTCTCTTCCCATGGCGACACAAGCCCTGGTCCCGCCAACAGGCACGCCTGACGACGGCTGCAGCTGGCCCCAATGGCCAGATCTCGCAGCAGCAGTACTCCTCCATGTTCCTTCCGCCCCGTGATGATCTCAACTCGCCTGACATGTATATCCCTGTGATGGCACTGGTCACCTACATTCTGCTCTCGGCCATGTTGGCAGGGTTCCGCGGAAACTTCCACCCGGAGCTCCTAGGGTCGATCACCACGACAGCTATCGCGGTCATACTGTTCGAGATCATGTGCCTGAAGCTGGCAATGTACATCCTTAGCATCAACAACGAGTCTCAACTCCTCGATCTCGTTGCTTACTCCGGGTATAAGTTTGTCGGAATCATCCTCACGCTCTTGGCGTCTGAAATCCTGACCCCTGGTCGAGGCACCGGTGGTTGGGTCGGTTGGGTTGTCTTCATCTACACGTTCCTGGCCAACGCGTTCTTCCTGGTACGTACCCCGTGGTGATACCGCAGTTGGCGGGTCGCTAGCTAACTCTTGCTACCTAGCTCCGCTCCCTCAAATACGTTCTGCTTCCGGACTCCACTAGTGACGCCTCCATGCGTACGGGATCTATGCACACTGTTGCCCGCTCGCAGCGCAACCGCCGTACCCAGTTTCTGTTCGTTTATGCGTACATCATCCAGTTCATCTTCATGTGGGTGCTAAGTCGCGAGGGCCCAATTGCTAGTGTCGCGGGGAAGGGTTCGGGTTCATCGTGATAGCCTCGTCTCCGTAATCGGTCGATTACAGTTAATGATATAGATGGACTTCACGAAAGGGAAACAGGAAGTTCATGTAGGCCCCTCATCATCTTTTCACGTAAAACTTTACCATGTGTTACTTTCGCATATATTTAGATCTTTGAAAGCGTTGAAACTTTTTCACTGAGCAACGCCGTCCATCAATTCTGCTAACATGTAACCAAGCTCGATAGAACAATGTTGCGGCATCCAGCCAGAAGGAGGATGCTAGTCTACGCGGGACCAATCTACTATGTGAAGAGTTGAGGAATGTAAGAGATGTGCATTGAGGCAAGATAGCTATAATAAACTTGAGACGGGACCTGAATTTGCAAAAGGTTAGAAACCAGTCAAAGCAAAGACGAGTGATGATCCAAAGGCTGAACTAAGGATGTTCCTCAGAGATCTTGGTGATGAGGGAAATATCATTGCCAGAAGGCATCAACTACTATCTAGGCGTGATATCATGTTTTTAATCACCGGAACTGGGGAGGGAAGATGAAAGCAAAAGTGGGATGCATACCAATATCTCGAAGTGGACAATCGAAAAGGCGAAAAGATTGAGTCTGCTGCCAAGGTCTTCGCAATGTTAGCATGGATAACACATGAAAATGTGAGAAGCAACAGGAAGCGAAGTGTTGAGAATATCAGAATATGTAAGAATTAAATATCATGCGGCAGCGCTGTATAGAAAACCCCGGCGAGGGCATCACAGACGCTGCGTCAATCGCAAATTACCGCATCATGTAAGGATTGAGCGAGTAGGAAGTGAAGAAAAGGAGTGTATGCATACCAGTACAACACACGATGCGCGTACACTGTCGAAGTTAGTGTAGCTGGTGAGCGATTGAATCTTCAAAGCTTCAAGGCGATTGATTGATCGTCATGATCAGAACCACATTTGTTCTGAAGTTCCAAATGCCAAAAGTCTGGAACATTGCAGAGAGAACTGCACACACACACACAGAGAATAGAAACACCAGCGAACAATTGCTGCTGAATCAGAAGCTTAAAAGGCGCGGTGCTCGGAGCGGAAAATATCCGGCGGCCGATGGAGGGCGCTAAGGGGCGGAAGCAGCCCTAGGCCGCACGCAAACACCTGGCCGCGGGCTGCTACTGGCTGCTAAGCGAGACTCTTGTGGGCGAAGGGCCGCAACCACCGAAATTCGCTATCCAGTCAGCCCCGTTGAGTGCGACGAGACTTGTGCGTTTAGGACGACCTTCGACAACCCCGACATTTCGACAACAAATCACCACCACCGTCCCACCCGGAGTCTGTCGACCGTGAGTTCTTGTCGCCCCTCTTCTACGACCACCCTGTCACACACGCACGCAACATCCAAACTAAAGTCGTTCTTTGTTCTGCAAAAAAATAGGAAGCCTTCGCCATGGCCGATATCGATGTCAAGATTGCTCAATGGAAGCTGGTTGAGGTTGGCCGCGTTGTGCTGATCCGCAGCGGTCCCTACACCGGCAAGCTCGCCGCCATTGTCGAGATTGTCGACCACAGACGTGTACGTTCTATGAAATTCGCGCGAAAATTGCGGTTGGGGGAACCCCGGAGATCTCGGTCGGCAAAAGACAAGAGACGGAATATGGGATTCTATTGCTGGAAGGAAACATGGACATGAACATGAAAATTGACACGAGTTGCACCCGATTAGGTTCTGGTTGATGGTCCCTCCACCGAGGAGAAGAAGATCGTCCCCCGCCACGTCCTCCCCCTCTCCCACGCCACCCTCACCCACTTCGTCATTCCCCAGCTGCCCCGTGCTGCCGGTACTGGCCCCGTCAAGAAGCTTTGGGAGAAGAACGAGATCGATGGCAAGTGGGCTCAGAGCGGTTTCGCTAAGAAGACCGACCGCATCGAGCGCCGGAAGAACCTGACCGACTTCGAGCGCTTCAAGGTCCTCAGACTCCGCAAGCAGGTACGTGCGACAGGGATGGATTTGTGATATGCGCGCGCCATGTGGGAGCAATTTGAGAAGGGACAATGGGGCATATTAGGGCTTATTTTGGGCCCGGCGGTGGAATGGGATGGCTCTCTGGACGCGCGCAGGGAGAATGGACGAAGGCTGACATGTTTTCACTCTACAGGCTCGCTACGAGGTCCAGAAGGCTCACGCCAAGCTCAGAGCTGCTGCTCCCAAGGCATAGATGGTTATTGGGGCTCGGTGCAAAGTGTGACAGGGTGCCTTAGGACGGGGTTTATTTGCTGATGGGTTAATTTTATGTTCAGCAAAAAATTACGCTGTATGCATTATTTGACAGCATAAAAATGATTCAAGAACCTTTGATATCCTGACATGGCTTGTTCTCGTACGTCATGGAAAGCTGAAACCCGCTCGCCGCCTGGAACGAGTGCCTTTTCAGCGAGTATATGACTTATGATACAACTGGGTCTTCGACTTGACATCAGCGGGTCAGCTCCTGAGAAGGAAATGGGCAATGAACACAATTTAGACTTTCAAAGCAAAAAAAGACGAAAAAAAAAGGCACTTTCATTGTAAATTCATTAAATTCAAGATTATGTCTAGATTGAGGCTTCGAAGATCAAAACTATAAGATTGCCTATAACAGTGTAACTTAGTAGCTTGGTTGTATGCCGACGGACTTGGTCTGTAGAGGAGCCGCTGCTTGTGTGTCCGGGGGGAGAGGGCCCCCCAATAAGCTCGCTAACGATTTTCGGCAGGATGACATTCACACAGCTTCAGGTCTTTCCAACTCCAACCAAGGCAAAAAAATCCCCTCCATCCACCACAGTCCTCTATTCCGTGTCCAGGTACGTTCAAATGGAATTTGTGACCGCCCAGATGCCGTTTCCGCTTGAATCTGGCGAATTCCTGCAGTTTTGTGGGAGTTTCTGGGTCTCTTAGGCCCAATTCGAGCCTCGTCCCAAACCACCACCTGTGCGAGTCCCACTACTGTGCGAATTGCTGACCTTTCGAACCACCATCTCAGCCCACTTTAGGCTTTACTCAACTTACACACATACAAAATGGCCGATCCCCGTGTTGAAGAGCTCCCCGACGAGGAGGTCCCCAAGACCCAGGTTGAGGATGCCGGCAGCGACTCTGAGTCTGAGGCTGGCGATGAGCCCACCATCCCCGGTGGTGCCGCCGTCACCATCCACTCTCGCAACGAGAAGAAGGCTCGCAAGGCCATTGGCAAGCTCGGCCTGAAGCACGTCCCTGGCATCACCCGTGTCACTCTCCGCCGCCCCAAGAACGTATGAGTTGCGACCGAATCCTTCTTACCCCGCTATCCGCGATCGCTCGGCAACCGTCCTACAGTGAAAGCTCCGGAGGCGTGTCGGCGAGCGGACGAGGAATGTGGCAGCAGTATGGCTAATTCGAGCTCGAAAACAGATCCTCTTCGTCATCAACCAGCCCGATGTCTACCGCTCCCCTACCAGCAACACCTGGATGTACGTGGTTTCTTTTGTGATAACCTCAGACTATCAATGGATGATCCCAAGCTTACACATTGTTCCTACAGCATCTTCGGTGAGGCCAAGATCGAGGACCTGAACTCCCAGGCCCAGGCCTCCGCTGCTCAGCAGCTCGCCGAGGCCGCTGCCAACGAGCACGCCGGTCACGACCACGAGCACGACCACGCCCAGGGCAAGGCCCCCGAGGCTGAGGCCAAGAAGGAGGAGGAGGAGGATGATGGCGAGGAGGTTGATGAGTCTGGCCTTGAGGCGAAGGACATCGAATTGGTTATGGCCCAGGCTAATGTGTCTCGCAAGAAGGCCGTCAAGGCTCTTCGGGAGAACGACAACGACATTGTCAACTCCATCATGGCTCTTAGCATATAAGCGTTGTCACCTTAATCGCACGCGCCAGTGGGTGAGTTGTATCGACCCTGCTGGCAGGCTGGATTGTGGGTATGCAGCCAAAATGATGTCCTCTAGGGTGGATACGTTGGCAAGTCCCATTGTGTAAATCAATTGGCTCAGAAGCAGAATTGAATGATCCAGAAATATTATTAAGCTCTCTATCTGTAATTTGTAGCGCGTGTGCATCTACAGTACTTTTTAATATTCAGGCACTGTAGAGGTGGCACAGTGACAACAATCACTGCATACTTAACTCCTTGGCCTGTCTGGCTGCATCCCGGGTGGTGCTGTGGCCGTTCGGAAGACGGGAAACGCGGGTCACGTGATGCCATCCCCATTCCAAATCTTGCCGAGTCAACCCTCAACCTCCCGGATTCTCCAGCTTTGCACGTTGACCTCCCTTCTCCCTCCCACTCCCTCCCATAACACAATTCAAAATGGCCGCCGTATGTTCCCACCGCCTCTGCCGATATTCTGACGCAGTCAGCCGGCGAGATCGCCCACTAACAGCCTGGATTACAGCGTAGCGCCGCTCTCAAGATCGACTGGACCAAGTTGACCAGCTCGCTCGGTCTCCGCGGTCAGACCGCTGCCTCCCTCCAGGCCTTCAAGAAGCGTAACGACGACGCGCGCCGCAAGGTCCAGGTCCTGTCCGAGCAGCCCCAGACCGTCGACTTCGCCCACTACCGCAAGGTGCTGAAGAACCAGGCCATCGTCGACCAGCTCGAGAGCCACTTCAAGAGCTTCAAGCCCGCCACCTACGATGTCAACCGCCAGCTGAAGGCCATCGATGCCTTCGAGGCCCAGGCCGTCCAGAGCGCTGAGGAGACCAAGGGCAAGGTCGAGGTTGAACTCCGCAACCTCCAGAAGACCCTCGAGAACATCGAGACCGCCCGTCCCTTCGAGGACCTCACCGTCGTACGTTGCGATCGTTCCGACCTTCCGCCTCCATTTTTGCTAATCAGACCATTCCACTCCAGGACGAGGTTGCTGCTGCCCAGCCCGAGATCGACGAGAAGACCTCCTCCCTTGTCCAGAAGGGTCGCTGGATGCCGGCCGGCTACAAGGTGAGATTCCCAACCATTGATTGTGCCAGTGATATAGAAGTCACGAGAAACGAACAGGCTAACCATTTCTTGCAACCTATAGGAGCGCTTCGGCGAGATGTCCGTTGTCTAAACTGGCTGAATCCCTTGTATGCCATTTCCGTCCACCTTTGTCCTGCAACATCCAGATATAGCCACACAACACACAAAGAAAGACTTGCTCTCGTACTTATCTGTCAAGCATGTTGGCCAGCTAGGATACCCTTTTGTCTGTCTGGTCGTGTGATTGCTGGTTGTAGGACTATGTATAGAAAGATGTTCAATTTATGGTTTCTTCATCCTTGTCTGGGTTGTAGGCTGTAGGTTCGAAGTGTCAATCATGGATTGAATATGCATCGTCTGTTCTTTCGATGCTTGTTTGGCTTGTCAAGGCCTTGGTGTGCTCTGGGTACAAAGGAGAGCATGTAGCCGTGCGTGAATGTGATGCAGACACGAAGGCCGACATTTCATGGAAACGATTGTTGATGTATTGTCGTAAATACAGCACCCCAGCCAAGTACCATCATCTTCAGAGTATCAAGCTATACTCCGTCGTCAGACGAAGTAGGATTGCTATGGCACCATATGGACGTGTCATTTATCGATCTCAGGAAATCCGATATCAAGTAGACTGTGTCGACAGCTGTTCTTCCCATATGTCACGATGATCCAAGATAATTTTGATATCTTGACAAAGTAGAGATGTAGTGTCTCTTTCCAGGTAGACTGTGACTACTAGAAGCCACGCATAGTTATCAGGTTACTTCATGTACACAGAATCATCTACCACGTGCAAGTCCACCCGAGGATTCCCCGACCGCCCCAACCACGTTTCCTGTTAAACTCACTCACGTGGAATTGTTATCCTGAACTATATCCAAAGGGGTATGAGCAATACAATCCACTATACAGGAGAATGCTCATTAGTCTTTGCATTGTCCCCTTATATGCAATGAGACATGTTGCCGCATGAAAAAGGCGAGCACTAAACCCACCTAGTGTTAGCAACGGCGCAGCTCTGACGCACAGCGATGCTCGATCTCCTCCAAGTACAGTACATCACATCTCAATTGATTCTTTGCTTCTCAAAGTCCTCACAGTGATCAAAAGCAATGCGTGACTTGAGCATCCAGTCTTCACAGTTCACCCCAGCGCAGGGCCGATACTGAGAAGCGTCTCGCCATAGAGCTTGTAGAAGTGCATACATACCTACATCTACATCGGGAGTCTACAAACGAAATGCCTCCTCCTCCCAGCAAACCAGCCACAGAAGGCTCAAGACTCGAGTCTCTCCCCGTCGAGATCATCCAGGAGATCTTCCTGCACAGTCTCGAGGTCAATCTTCCGCGCGCGTCTCCCCGGCTCGCGGAAGCCCTGTCCACGCCGGCGCTATACACCTGGCTCATCCGGCTCGCATTCAGCAGCACCAATGCCAGCGCCGCCACCCACTTCTTCACACGGGACTTCCTCCCTCAGCCCCTCGATTTCTTCGCGCTATCCCCAGTGGAACGCAGAGACCTGCAGACCACCCTCCTGGCCTGCCGCTGGTGCACCCTGCCGCTCATGCGGCAGTGCCAACGCGACTACCTCCTGCACACGATCCACCAGAAATGCCAGCCGGGGAGGGACTTCCTCTTCTCGCAGCAGGACGAAGCCACCCTCCTCTCGTTGAAGGAGCAGCTATCCAGCCTCATCCACCAAGCCGGCCACACCACCACCACCAGCAGCAGCAGCAGCAGTAACAGCAATGGCCCCGGAAAAGGCGACCTAATCCTTCACGCCCACCCCTACCCCAACCCATCACCAACATCATCAACATCCTCAACCACCACTACCACCACCACCAAACCCCACCGAAGGAACCCCCACAAAATAGCCCTCTACCTCCACCTCGGCGCCCTCCAAATCCGCAGCCCCAACGACATCTACTCCTCCACGCACCCATTCACAGCAACCAGCACCACCACCGCCACCACGGCCAACACCTACCGCCTCCCCACCTGCACCATCCCCAGTCCCACCGGCACATTATCCTCCCGCATCCCCGACAAACTTCTGTCCCCGCCCTGGAGCTCCCAAAAGCTCGAGTTTCTGGCGTTATTGGCGGCCGACGCGTACCTCGACGACACGCCGGCGCACGACCGGTCCCGGCGCGTGCTGCGGCAGACGATCCGGGCGCGGGAGTTTGACGTCTTCCGGACCCTCCTGAGGTTGAGGGTGCGGGTACCCTGGTATGATTTCCCGGTGCCGTGGCCCGTCTCCGTGAATCATTTCTTCGCGGCGGTGAAGTATGCGGATGGGCCGGGGGATGAGTTTGTGAGGGTTTTGGTGGAGGAGAGGTTGGGGGATGTTGAAGGGGGGCTGACGAGGGAGGAGGGGGAAAGGGTGAGGGGGTTGTTGGTACGGGCGGGAATGGGGGGCGTACTTGGGTTATAATCCTTTTCTTGAAGTAGATGTATATCAATGATAAGGGGAGGCCCCCTTACTACCATGTATATATTGTGGGCGGAAGCGGTTGATACTATAATCTCAGGGAACAGTATTACATATGCATATGATATGTAGCTATTGAAAGAATCATATTAATTCAAGGAAGAGAATTCATAAAAACCACAGGATAGGATATCAAAGACCATCAGCAACAGGGAGCAAGTACACAGTTGCGAAACGAAATGAAACACGCAAACTCAAACCACCAGCGTAATCCATAAGTCGTAACCTCATAAAAGATCAGATCAGATCAGATCAGGCGAGATCAAATCCAATCCGAGCGAAGAATAAAAAGAAGGGTATAGCGAACACCCCAACCCATCCCAGCATGGTGTCTTCATCCCCCGCCCCCAGCCCCTTTATCATCACATCTTATCATTCAACATCATTCAACCTCCAGCTAAGACCTAGACCCTCGACCTCCGGCCGTGCGTCCGCGTCCGCCGCCGGTTCCCGCAGTACCCGCAGGTGAGGCACGAAATGATCACGTCGAAGAGGGTGACGATGCCGTCGATGATGGCCTTGCAGACGGAGCCGATGGTGTTGACGATGCCCATGAGGCAGGCGCCGATGGCGTGGAAGACGCTTTGGATCTGTGTGTGTAGATTGTTAGCATACAGCTTTCACCTTCGGGAAGAATGCATAAGTCAGGGAACGTACACAAGAGACGACGGCGCCCATTTTGTTTGTGCTTTCTTGTGTTTGGTATCAGGTATGTGTAGTGGTAGGTAGTAGTTGTAGTGGTGTAGTAGTTCTAGTGGTGGTGTAGTTGTAGGTATAGCTTTGCTTGTTGTCTTTAAGAATGGCAGTGGCAAGTATTCGGCACTTATTTCGAAGTCTTGGTTCCCTGGGACGAATAACTCGAAGAAGCAGTAGTGTGGACAGTGGTATCGGTGAAAGGACGCATTGTATGCTTTTGGATCTGGTTCCCGTGGAGGATGGGAGTGAAGTATAAATATCCGAAGCAGGGGGGACAGCCAGACAGACTTGAAGGGTTGGTTCTCGTAATCTCTCGAATGATGTATGTGTGTGTGTAGTGAGGTTAGTGTAGTGTACATGCCACAACGAAAGAAAAAGAAAAAAGATCAGCATGCTACCGAGTTTCAAACACGGGACAGCGACTGCAAACTGCAAGCAAGCAATGATGCCGTCATAACGACATATGACATCGTTTTTTTTTTGGTTGTTGTGTGGTTCGCGGCGCCATGCCATGCTTTGGTTGACCCTCCTAATGCGGAAATGGGAAAAACCCTTGCGGATCGTGACGAGCGTACTACACTACCCCTACTATCACTAGACTAACTATAGGTCCATGTAGAGACAGTAAGTGAGGACAGGGTCTCGCCACCGATAAGGCTGGCAGGTTCGAGAACCGCATCCAGTAGTAACCGAATCCTTTCGCGCACTACTACTATACCATAGGGACTAGGGACAGCGGCTGAGGGTTACTTCACAGGGTGACGTCATACGTCAGTCCACTCCACTACATACTCGTACTGCCAAAGCACGGTTCGCATTCTAATTTCTGAAGAGGGTTTAAGGGGCACAGTCACACGTGATCCCTAACTTTTCTGATGGCAACAAGCCAATGACATATCTCGGCATGGAGCACAGCCAGTATAACATCATGGATACCTGACTTTCGGGCATGAAGGGGGCACAAGTCCACAAGTCTCCACCTGGTCTGGGGTAAGAAGTCTACGAAAGGTGGATGCAGTGCTTATGACATAGTACGACCCTAGTACGCCCGCCCCCTTTTGTCTTAAGGTAGGGCTTGTCAGGGGTAGACTTCGTCCGTTCGTTTGTGGAAAGTGATGTCCGAGATGATGTTGTTGTGTTGCGCGTTTTTGTTCGGAGGACGGGCGCCGCCGCCGCGGGAGATGGTGATCTGCGCTGCTGTACTTATTACATCTTATGCAGTAAAGTAAAAGTTAAACACTGATGATGTCAATAGATAGCAATGTGCCAGCCACTCAGCCCTATTTGCAAAGGGATACTCTGGGCTGCTGGCAATCCTCATACGTAGCTGGCGGAGCCCCTGCAGAGGTTCGGAGGATGATCCTGCAGTTCGTAGGTGACAACTCCATAGTAAGGTGGATGGTGACTTGGCTGGTGAGCTGGCCCTGGTCGATGTATGTCACTTTGGCGGTCATCCTCGTCAAATGGCAACAACAACAAGCAGGGCCAGAACTGTCGATCACCGAAATCCATGCAGCGATATGATTAATGTGTATGTAAGTACTATGATACAGTCTACTACCCGCCCTAATATACAGGTATACACGCCCCCGTAGGGATACAGTCTAGCCCTACATATTCCCCAACAACCGCAGAATGCCCCTCACTCTGCCCGCCAACGTAATCTGATATCCCGTCTCCACCACCCCCTTACACATCTCCCACGCCCCCGTGCCATTCTCCCGTGCACCTTCCCCTTTATTGATCGGATAGTCCACTCGCGGCGGAATCCTCGTCGCCATCAACTTCGGGAACCGATCCACGCACACGGCCTTGAGGTTACTCACGCCGCGAAGGCCCTCCTCGCCCGCGAACCGGCCGTACCCGGAGCCCTTGACGCCGCCGAACGGCAGCTGCACCGCGTAGTAGCTCCCGAAGTCATTGACCGAGACCATCCCCGACCGGATCTCCTTGATGCACCGGGCGATGTCCCGTGAGTCGTAGCCGAAGACGCTGGCACCCAGGCCGTACTCGGTCGAGTTGGCGATCTCGATGGCATGCGGCACGGAGCTGGCACGCATCAGCACGAAGACCGGCGCGAAGAGCTCCTCCTGCGCGATGCGCATCTCCGGCGTGACGTCCGCGAGCAGCGTGGGGGTGAAGTAGTGGCCGAGGGGGTGCGTGGGGTGGGAGAACCGCCTCCCGCCGCAAACCAGGCGGGCGCCCTGCTTAACGGCGTCGTTGATCAGGGATTCCAGTCGGTCGAATGGGGCCGGGGAGATCATGGCGCCCACGTCAGGGGCGCCCTGGGGTGACAACAGGACGGAGCCCAGGCGGAGTTTGGCGATGCGCGCGGAGACAATATCCAGAAGTCGGTCGTAGGCGCCGGGGAGGGCGACGATGCGTTCGATGCCGATGCAGTTCTGTCCCGCGGACTGGAAGACACCCCGCATGAGGATCGAAGCAATGGCGGGTAGTTCATGCACGGTGCGCGAGTCGTCCAGAATGAGCGACGGGTCCTTGCCGCCCAACTCCACGGTGACAGGCGTCAGGGCTTTGGCGGCGGATGCGCAGACTTTGTGCGCCACGGGGCGGGAGCCAATGAAGGTGAGCTGGGAGATGCCCGGGTGGGAGGTCAAGTAGTCGCCCACACGCGGAAGGCAGACGACGCTCTGGACCAGCTCGCGAGGGTGGCCGCAGCTGGCCAGGGCGCCGCGGATGACCTCCAGGAAGAAAGTCGTGCACCAGGCCGTTTGCTCGGACGGCTTCACCACGATGCCGTTTCCTGCGAAGATGGCGCTGATCACGGGCGAGATGAAGTTGTGGAAGGGGTAGTTCCAGGAAACGCAGGCCGAGACCACGCCCAGCGGTTCGTAGGTGACCATATTCTTCTTGTACATCATGAGGAAGTTCGTAGGGCGCGATTCCGGCGTCAGAGCCTTTTCGCCGTGGTCGAGGGTCCATTTAAGCTTCTCAGTGGTCACCAGGATTTCTCCGAAAGAGGCATCCACCTTGGTCTTTCCAGAGTCCAGGCAGCAGGCGGTAACGAGTTCGTCTTGGTGGTCGAGAACGTATCTATCGTGGGCCCAAGTGTTAGCAACGGACTCTTTCAAGACACTCAAAGAGAGATATACTTCAGCAAAGTCCGTAGAACCTTCCTCCTCTCCGCGAAGCTAGTCTTGGACCATTCTGCCTGTGCTGTTGCTGCAGCCTTAATCGCTTGATCGACGTCTTCCGGGGTCGCAGGTTTGATTCCAGAGCCGAGAACTCTTCCATCAGCGGGACAATAGCTCATAATTAGGTTGTCGTCCCATTGCTATTTCAGGATAATATCGAATGAGTTTCTGATCTCCCGAATCACAAGCAGAAAAAGGACAAGGAACTTACCCCTCGAACCTGCCCCTCAACCACCCTCTTCGCTTCTCCATCAAGCTGATCCCATTTCTGCCCTTCCCAATTGGCTCTAATCTCCGCGGGAATGGGCACATTAAACGTGACGGCAGCTTCCCTCTGGCTCAGAACGTAGACGTAACCCAGATACACCGCGCCAAGCGACAGCAAGGCGACGCCCAACAACGGGCCTTGGATCTGGAGATGTTCCACGATGGGCTGGAAAGCCGGCGGAATGAATTGGGCCAGCGTTTCCATGTTGAGTTGAGAATTCACCGAGTGAACTGGCGCTGTTGGGTTGTGCCAGACACTTTTTTTTCTGGCGAAACCAGTTCAGGAGGGGAGGGAGGGACAAAGGGGAAAGAGTCCGGGTGGTTCGATTGTTTATCGCTCCCTCCGATACGCGGGTGCACGGGCCACAGTGCGGGCTTTGCGGGCTTTGCGGGCTGTCGGTGGGTTCATTCGGGGTTCAACTGGTCGATTCGAGGTCCAAGTATGAGGAATTCACATTGAAGATTATACATACATTGATGTAGCACGATTAAATTAAGTAAGAGTCATTCAGCAAGTGAGCTAGATGCATTATTCTTTGTCTAGAAGGATAAGGGAGGTGATAGTTTCTAGCAATGAGCAACATCGGGGGTATATATATATCTAGGGAGGGGGTTACGCAACATAACCCTATACGTAGTACTCATCAAACACTCAAGCAATGATCCAAGTCCACCTCTCAGACCTCTCCCTTTCTCTTCCCAGTCCTCTTCACCAGATGGTCGATGACACAGCCCTCCTCCCACCGCGCAGAAGACTGTCCCGTGATAGCCCGACATCGCGGACAAGACTTCCCATGGCGGATGAGCAACGAATGCAGCGAATACTTCAGATGGTCCGGGATGCGCACCTCCAGATGACCAAAAGCCGTCACCTCGGTCACCTTGCTAGGCGGCACCCAGCCCAGCCACTTGCAGATGCGGAAGATATGCGTATCGACCGCGAAGCAGGGCCGCTGCAGGCAGAACAGCAGCACGCAGCCCGCCGTCTTAGGCCCGATGCCGGGATACTTGACCAGCTCCGTCATCGCCTGCTCCGTGCTCAGCGTATGCAGGTGGTTCAAGTTCAGGAAGTTCTGGTCCGCGCACGCAATCTCGTAGTTCTTGTGACCCTCGGACTGGTTGTTCAACACCCCCTCCGCCGTGGCCGCCGACGCTTTCCCCTCAGCATCAGCATCGGCATTCGAACTACCACCAACCAACAAATCCCGGCGCGCCTTATTCTCCTCATACACCATATCGAGAATTGCCTTGATCTTCTTACTCTTCACATCCGCCAACCCGCCGCGCTTGATCGCCTCAAAGACCTCCCGCACCGGCGCCCGCCGCACCGCGTCCCAATCCACGCTCCCCTTGCCGATTCCCTCGCGCAGGATCCCAAACCGCTGCACCAGCCCGTTGAACGCCATGGCCGAGTTGTTCCCCGTCGTGGCCCCGCTTAGCAGCGTCCGGATCAGCGCGTCCAGCACGGACGGCACCTCGCCGCACCCCGTCACGGTCAGCGAGGGCTCCGGGATGGTCGCGGGGGCCACGATCTGGCCGTGGATCGACGACAGGAGCCGGTCAACTTCTTCGCATTCGTCGGGCGTCGGGTGGGGCCAGTCGGGAAAGGGGCTGACTCCGGGGGTCAGGCCGTATTGGTTCGCTTTCGCCTTCGCTCGCGCTGTTTTTGCGGGGGGTTTCTTGCTGGGGGGAGACAGGTCGTCATCATTGTGCGATGTGGCTTTGTCGACGGTGGCTTGGAGGTCTTTGACGAGATTGTTGATTGCTTCTTCTTCCTTCTTGATGGGTGAGGCGGAGGCGGAGGTTTCGGACTTGATGCGAGAGTTGGTTGGGGTTGTGGGGGATATCACCGCGCCGAGGTTGTGAGGAAGGTCGTTGGAGTCCTCAATTTGCGGGGGAATAGTGGCGTTGTTCCTCTTGCGCCGCTTAGGAGCGGGTTCCGGGATGCCATCTTCGGTCTTAACCTTGAGGGAACTGTTGCGTTGCGAACGATTTCGTCCTTGGCTGGGGGAGGTCGTGGAAAGGCGGACGCTCGGGACCTGGGATGAGGTAGAGTTGCTGGATTGCGCTTGAGAGGCGGCTAATGCTGCCTGGCGCGCAGTGGTGGAACGGGTTATGCGGACCATCTTTAGATCTTTGGAATGTGTAGAATATGGGACTAAAGTGTTTGAACTAGGAGGAAGAAGACGGTTTAGCAGAAACGACAGAAAATGTACAGGATCTTCCGACGCGGAAGGTGCATTAGGCAGAATCTATCGGTATGTACAAATTATATCATCAATGGATGTAGCATCATCGTCATGAGATGAGTCAAAAAAAAAAGAAAAGTAGTGTAGTTGGGTCACATGATGTGGCGGAATCACTTCCGTTCAGCCCCCTTCAACAGTACGTCATCTCAGAACAACATGTCTTCAAAGGTATTTGACAATCCTGGTAAGGTAAGGGTATTCCAACCCGCGCCTTTCCTGTCATGCACTGAACACACACACACACACACACACACACACACACACCAAGCAGATAGCCACCCTATGTTCTTGCAAAACCACCGTCTACAAAACTCCAAGACTCCTTGGTTCACGCAGTATGCCCCACCAATTGGTATCAACTCAAGACATAACCTCGTAATCAATGATGGTCGCCCATATTGTGAATGCTAATATCCATACGGTCCTTGACCTTGGGGTGCTCCTCCTGGGAATGCTTAGGGGCGCAGATGATGCCCACCTTGGGCACCTCCGACTCGCCGGGATTGGCCGCGGGGACGATGTTGCCATTGGAATCAAGCTTGACCCCGTTGGCAGCCATCTTGAAATCCGTCTCACTGGCGAAACCATGCGTAACAGCCTCCTTGGCGCGGTCCAGGGCCTTGATCTTGCGGCCCTCACCGCGAAGCTCCTCCAGGTGCTCGAAGTAGCCATCCGAGACGGGGGTGATGTAGTTACCGCAGAACACACCGACCTCGAAATCCTGAGGCTCAGCGAGGCCGTTCTCCTGGGCAATCTCGGCACATGCGCCCTTTAGATCGTCTAAGGTCTGGTAGATGACGTTATCGGCACCAATGTGCTTGGCAATGTCCACCACGTTGCGACCGTGGGCAACCAGCTCGGTAGGCGATGCCAGATCGATACCGTAGATGTGAGCATGGCTGTAGTGAATTGTTAGCGAATGTCTCGATCCGGAACCCGGGGATCCAGGGGATACTCACGTGATCTCAGGGGCGCAACTGGCGAAGTAGACCTTCTTGGCACCGGCTTCCCGGGCCATGGTGACGATCTCTCGACTCGTCGTACCACGCACAATACTGTCATCAACCAGAAGGACATTTCGGTCCTTGAACTCGGCTTGCATAGCGTTCAGCTTGCGGCGAACACCCTTCTGTCTCGTCTTCTGTTCAGGCATGATGAAAGTACGGAAGACATAGCGGTTCTTGACGAAACCTTGGCAGTATGGCTTGTCGAGATACCGTGCGACAGCAGCGGCAGAGGTGGTGGATGTCTCAGGGATGGGGATGACCACGTCGATGTCCTTGACCACCTCCGGTCCAAGAATGTCGAGAATTCTGGCAGCAAGACGGTCACCCATACGCTGGCGACTACGGTACACGCTGATTCCGTCGATGACGGAGTCAGGGCGGGCGAAGTAGACGTATTCGAAGATGTCAGGAGCGTAGGCCTTCTTGGGAGCCACCTGGCGGAAGACAGGCTCGGCGCCCTTCTGGATGATGACCGCCTCACCAGGCTGGATGTCACGGATGTTGGTGAATCCGAGCTGGTGCAGCGCAACCGACTCGGAGGCCATCATGTAGTCCATGCCATCACAGTCTGCGGAAGGTCGGGAACCGAGGACAAGAGGACGAATGCCGTAGGAGTCACGGAAACCAAGGATGCCAAATCCTACTGAGGTCAGCTAAGATAATGGATGCGGGGCAAGTGTTGACATACCGGCAAGCATAGCCGTGCAAGCGAAACCACCCTGGCATCTTTCGTACATGCGGCTCAGACTGGCAAAGACATCTTCGTTGTTGACACGGGCCTTCTTGGTCTCGCTCAACTCATCCGCCCAGATGTTCAGCATCAGTTCGCTGTCACTGTCGGTGTTGATGTGGCGGTGGGCCTCGAGGTCCAGATATCTCTTCAGCTCGGGAGCGTTGATGAGGTTGCCGTTGTGGGCCATGCAGATTCCATATGGACTGTTCACATAGAAGGGCTGGGCCTCAGCATTGGCACTGCTTCCGGCGGTAGGATATCTCAAGTGTCCGATTCCCATAGAACCCGGGAGGTCTGCCACCCTGGCGCCGTCATTGAAGACCTTGGCGGCCATACCGTTCGACTTGAGCTGGTAGAAACGACCGCCAGTAGCGCATGTGGCAATACCAGCTGCATCCTGACCTCTGTCTGCATATCGGGAATCATGGATTAGCCTCGAACACGAGGTATTTGCTGGTGTGTACTGCGGAGTGACTCACGCTGAAGCAGGTAGAGTGCCTCATGGAGATCGACGGCAGCGGAAGCCGACGGATTCGCCTGAATCAAAGCGATAATACCACACATCTTGACGGTAGAGAATTCTATATGACAGAAACAGGATAAGGTCAGTGAAGTTCTCCAGACTGAACTCCTGTCAAAGCTAATCAAGGTTATGCAGCTTGAATCAGATCGGAAAATGTCCGCAATGATGCTTAGGAAGTCTAACATCTATAAAAAAAACCGAAATTCATCATAAAGCAGGGGGCAGGGATAGGGTGTGAAAGTTATTTACTGAGGCAGTGAATGATTGACTCACATCTGAAAGGGTATATTTCAAGATAGTCTTGGGAGTACACGCACAGTGTGATGGTAGGGTGGTAGAAACCGGAACTTGGCGAGTTGCAAAAAAGTGGGATAGAATCGAAAACGTCTATAGAGACATAACAGGATTCATGTAAAGGAGAGTGAGGGGAGAAACAGGTGGCAACAATGCCCAGAATCACGTCCACGGAGGAAACAGTGAGCTGGATAACATGGTTAAAGAAGTTTTAGGAGGGAAAGAGGAGAGGAGGGGAAGAAATGGGGATCCCATCTTAATAGATTTCTTCTCGCTGTTCCCAATTTTCTTTTTTCCCCACCACCAACCGAGAGGAGGCGCTAAACCCAAGAGGAAAAATTTCGTGACTCAATTTTACTAAGTTTACTAAGTTTACTAAATTTACTGAATAACACCGCCAGGGCCACCGGCTGGCCGGTTGCTTACATACGGTACCTTACTTTCGGGCAGGGATATTGCCGATGCCGGAGCAGGCGGTCAGCGGTCGGGAGTTCGATCCCGGCTTCGGCCTGGCCTAAGGCATCGACTGCCGTGTTGTAGTTCTCCTCCCGTCTGGCTAATTATTTACCATTTCGGGAAGTCTGTACATCTTCAAGCACAGTTCAGATTGCTGTAGGTTCTTATTCCACACGTCCAGACTTGCTTATGAAAGAAAATCGAATTGACCAGGATGGCTGTCGAAATCACTTCATGTTCATTTCCATGTCTGTCGCATTTCAGCCTTTGTCTGTCCTCTGGAAACAATTCACCGTAGTGATGTCTCAAATGCACCGACTTAGCGGCTCAAGCTTGACTCTCTTTTCTATGTTTTACATCTCCGATGTCTCAGATGGCTGCTGGAGTCTGAAATTTTTGTGTTTCTCTTCTTCCTTCTGCAAACTTTTTCAAATGCTTTAGTCTATATCAAATCCTGCACTCCAGAATCTCTACCTTCCTCTGCATCCCACCCTGCACCTACATTGACTCCGCTGGCCTCACCCCACAGCTGCACTGGCCTGAATTCATTTCGTTCCCTTCATATGGATACTTCCAACTCATCTTTTTGACTCGTTACATCGTTCTGCTCGCCCTGCCTTGGTATCATGTTCAACTTCAACTCCAGAAGTGAACGTATCGAGCAGTGGTCATTCGTCTACCAGACAGCATGTGACTACGATTCAGATGAAAGTAGTGTTACGCTTGGCGATGAATCTGAAAGAGCAGTCTCTCTGAGCTTTGCGCAGGAAGTCCTACAAAATCCACCCGGGCGTACAAATCCCGCACCTTTAAACGAAGAGCGCGAGATCATTGACCTCACTTTAAATGGTTTTGCTCCCGGGGACTACCTGACAGATGAAGCCTACGACCAATTACTGCGGGACTTGAGTCGTGCTGAGCCTCAAACTTCTGCAGTACGATCCCGTCCTATCACAAGGCCAGAGAAACGCCGGTTGCCTGAGGTGTGCCTCAATAGAATTGTGTACAAGAAAGGCCAATCCGTTCAGCTTCACGATGGTACCTTCCTCAGAATTGAAGAAGTTCTGGCAGATCGTTCTGCCGATATCTTCTTTCGGGGAAGACGCCTGATACACACGAAAAACCACAGGGGCAAATACATACCAAGGTGGGACAATGAGCTCGTCTGGATCGCGAATGAGACAATAGACATTCCATCCAACCAAGTTAAAAAGTTTGTCCGGATCACTTTTACGAACTTCTGTATGATGCAGAAGGACTGGGTCAAGCACCACCAACGCCCCAAAGAGCTATTTTGTCGGCTCAAAGAGCATTACGGAGACAAGAAACCATCATCAGTGGAATACCTCACCTGGAATGAAGCAGATGAAGGATTCAAATACGACCCGCCGAAGCTCCGCCGTGCGTGGCGTGGTGAGACCAAGCCTTTTGGAGCGTTCGACCCTGGCGAAGTCGTGGAACTCGATGATGACATGCTGCATCGAATCGGACACGACCCAGTTCACGCTTTGAAGCGACGTCGTCAGTATACATTTGGCGATGCATTCTGCGGTGCTGGCGGCGTTACCTGCGGTGCTCGTGCGGCTCTTTTGCATCCCGAATGGGCCTGCGACAAATCTGAGTCCGCTGTCAAAACTTACAAACGCAACTATCCAGAAGCGAACGTCAGGCTGATGGATCTTTTCACCTTCATTCATTCAAAGCATTCCACTAAGGTAGACATTGTCCATGGATCTCCGCCGTGCCAGACGTTTTCACCCGCGCATACGATCGAATCCGTGACCGATGACGCCAATAGCGCGTGCATCTTTTCGTGCTTGAACTTGCTTCAGAAGTCAAGGCCCAGAATTCTAACCATGGAAGAGACAAGTGGCCTATTTGAGCGTCACAGGGAGACATTCAACCGAGTTATTCTAGACTTCATCGAGCTTGGATACGCAGTGCGCTGGGGCATCCTCAACTGCGTCGAATACGGTGTACCTCAGCTAAGACGAAGATTGGTAATCATTGCATCTGGGTAAGTGACTTAGGAAGCTTTCGAAGGAGCGATAATAACAAAGCAATCTTGAAGACCAGGCGAATCGCTTCCTCTATTTCCCAAGCCGACTCACGGACTCCCTGGCTCTGGGCTCCGTCCCTTTGTTACTATAAGACAGGCCATCTCTGACATCCGGCCGGGAGCAGCAGACCATAATACCCAGCGAGCGGCAGCTCGTCCGATGAACCGGGCGCCGTGCGATGGCAGGGGACAAATCCGAACAATCACCTGTGGCGGAGGTGAAATGATTGCCCACCCTTCGGAACGGCGTAATTTCACGAACAGGGAGTATGCATGCTTGCAGACGTTCCCACGTCGGTATCACTTCTGTGCCCCGCATGTCAGAAAGCAAATTGGCAATGCGGTTCCCCCGAAGCTCGCGCAGGCGGTCTATGAAGAGATTGTTAGGTCGCTTCATCGGACTGATGAGATGGAGTTGAGGCATGGGCCTTGGTAGTCAAGGGGCTGAAAATGTACAAAGGAGGTTTGATCTGGTCTCACAGTTCCTCTGGTCGTTTTGTTTGACACACATACTTTAGCATGTATGGCCATTGGATTGCTTGGAGATTTTGAGCTACAGACTATTGCTTTCGTTGAAGTTTTACTTGGTGCCTCAGTGGAAGTAGTCTTTGCGGCGGCGGAACACCAGGAATGCTCTTATGCTCAGGTTGCTGTGTGGTGATGGAAACAAGTCAGTGAGGTTCAGGATACTGAGGAGTTGCCTATGAGTTGTTCTTCTACCTATGATAGCCTTCCCTCCGTATTACAAATTTTAGAATGACTATTTAAGCCATATCGTTTCCGAACTTCTGTCTAACAAGCCCTTTTGGAACCAACCGTCGAGAAAGGTATGTCTGTAAGCACGACGAAGTTCTATATCGAATCTAGACATTGGCCTGATCCTGCTGCGACCCTTATCAAACACCAAATAAATACACCCAGGCCAGGTGATAGAAAGCCCATCGTCACAGATATAGACTGAGTATCCAAGTTTACAAAATGATGCCCTCTTCGAACTTTGTATGATATGCCTGCGGGGCATCGACTGTCAAGTTAACTTTGTCTACAAACACAATCAGGCCTGATGACTGAGCCATCTATTGACGGATCTCACAGCAACTCCTATTATAGAGTACGAGAATCACCATATTTTCAGCAGACTTGAAGGAGTTTATACCCCACTTTAGGTACGGCGGATGATAGCCATCATACTTATAGCAGCAGTATTCTTCACCCGGTAGATTTGCTCTATGATTCGCTGAGTTTCAATAGGAGTACTAAGTACCTTTTCCAGCAAGAAAGGCAGCAAGACATCTCTCCAAGGACTTCTTGATCGGTGAGCATCTTTCCGAGCTGTTCTCCAAGCAATGCAAGACAGAAAGATACCTCTCCTAGCATATTTCCTAGTACGTAAGATAGCAAGACGCCTGGAAAGGATCTGTCTTCAGTCTAGATCTTTTCTACTGCCTACTTTAGCATTGTACAAGACCACATGACTACCGATTGACGGAGGTGGGTGAATATTGTGCTCAGTTCAGTTTCAGCAGGCAAAGCGGGAAGGCAAGGAAGGCCATCTTTCAACCCTGACTTGCTGGTCTGTTTCTAAATCTTCTTCGTCCACTTTCTCTCACTGCAGTGGCCGTGGTCTGTGTCATATTCCGTGTCACTCGACATCGACTCGCTTTTCCGTTCGTCTCCCGAAGGCCTTTGCCTCTACCTTTCTTCCATCTCTTATTGTCGCTCCTTTCAACCGCCTCCTTCAGACGCTTCTTGATCAAGATGCTGGCTGCTTCACCTGTATACTGAACGTTGCAGACCCTGTGACCACAGTGCAAGTCACGCTAGCCATCATGGCTCAATTGAAGCGGGTGGCTCGCCGAAGCATAACACAAATGAATGAGGATGAAGACATCGCTGAACCAAGTATTGAAGCCACACCCGCCATCAAGATCCAGTTGCAGGAACTTGCGACTCTTTGCCAGAAGCTTTGTTCCACTTACCGATCGCCTAAACACACCTGGCAACTTGGAGACCCCAAGCCCCCCAGGCCTAGCTTACCCATAGGCAAAAATCAAAGCAAGATCAAAAAACAAGATCAATTAGAGATCTGGGGTGCCTGGCCACTGGTGTCGACGTTCTGGGATCCGGCGCAGCATGGATGGCCTCCCTACGGGGTTCGCCTGCCTGACGCCTGGGTCTATATTGCGATCAAGCTTCTCTCCACTACTGAGCGCCATGACAAGTATCCCGCCGACTTTGACGGTAGTGGCATGGTCCGACAAAGCAGGGTACCCTGTGGCCCGACGTTTGTGATCTCCGCCCATGGGGTCTTTGCATATCCTATCTTTAAGGGGTACTACGTTCTATGCGGCGAGGAAGGGAGAAAACACTGCGCCTGGCTGCTCCAGCGCCAACGGGACGCAGCGGGCAATAAATTTCAGTTCAAAACGATTATCGCCGGGCCAGTACTGCCGCCCCCGAGCATGCGTCCACCTCACAGCTCCATTGTCAAGCTACCGCGCCACAAACCTGTGACTACCGCCGACCCGGGTACTCCTAAGCGGCTTGACAAAGCGGAAACCGACCGCTGGACCGTATGCCTGGATGACATGGTGCTGCAGTACAAAAAGCCCGACACCTACGAGATAATGCCCTTCGCACAGCTGAGCCCGCGTCTCACCTGCACAGAGTCTTTGGAGTCGGACAAGCTTGTCAACCGCCAGAGCTCTTCCTCTACAACGACCACCACGACTGCTCGGACTGGCTTCCCCCGCTCGATTAAGCGACCTCGTCTCCAAGCCGGCACACTCCCTGCCACACCTAAAGAGACTACAGCGGTCAGTAGCCCTACCGACTTCTTCAGTCCTCCTAGAGCGTCTAGTTCCTCCACCAAGCAGACTACTCCGGCGCCTGACATTAAACCGACAGCCAAGGGCAAAGGGAGAATCAAGCATGCCTATGCGGAAAACTTGCAGGATCCGGCTAGTACACCTAGCATCAACAGCACCCCTAATATATTTGGAGCAGAGGAAGTCGTGCACAACGATCGCAAGCGTCGCCAGACCACTCCACATGGGCAGCTCGTGTGCAAGCTCTGTGACTCTTTCATGCGGACCAAAAAGCATTTTGACACATACCTTGCATCTTCCATGGAGGCGGAGAAACGTCATGAGGACTATATGAGGGCGCTCGAACAGAGACAGAAAGATCATGACGCTTATATGGAGGCTACGATCGGGACATTCAGCCAGATCCAGACCTGGGTCGCGTATTTGCAGAAGGAACTAGGCGGCGATGAACCTGATGTTGGTGGAGAGCAGTCTCCTGCCAAAGCAAACGGCATGGAAGATGTGGTGTACGAGACAGATGCAGAAGAAAAACAAGAAGATGAAGAGAATGGAGGTGATTCTGGGGCGGGTTTGAGGGAGGCTGGGTCGGATTGCAATGAAACAGGCTAGCTTTACGGTATGGATGGCTTCCCGCGATGGGGTACGACAGATGGGGTCAAGTGGAGTCTAGTTACAGTCAGTCTACGGGAGTGAGGGGAAACAACATCACATGATGCCCATTGCCAACGGTCGTCTTTTCTCAATTCTGTGTCTATTTGAATGAGAGATATCAGATAAATATTGCAGTCTATATGGATAGGGAATTGACTCAAATTCAGTCCGATCGAGAAAGTCCGTCCAAAATCACCCCAAAAATAAGACCTGCCGAGGTGGAAGGAGTGGGCAGCGCTCGGACAGCCGGTGATAGCCGCCCCCATAAACAAAGCAACCAAGCGGCCTCGGTCCGAATCCCCGGCGGTAAACAGGGTGCCTGTACTGAGTATACTCCCCCAGCACAAGCACAGGGTCACTCACTCACTCCCTTTCTTAATTCCTGTTCAACTTCTCCGTCTTCCTCCTCCCTTCCTCTCTCCTCCAGTGATCCTGCTACCTACCTAGATCACGCTCATTGTGTACTCCATTGGGTATTTTTTTCTCCTTTGCCCCCGTTCTCTCTCTTCTCGTCACCCTCTCTTCCATCATGTCTGCCTCTTGTTCAGCGTTGAGACGGCTGACCCACAGGTCTCCTCCCCGCACTTGGCTCTCCTCTTCCCGCATCGCCTCCCTCTCCAGACCTGCTGTCTCCAGTGTCTTCCACATCACATCCAAAACACATCCTTCGACGCTCCCCCGTACCTCTCGATTCTCAACCATGGCGTCTCTGCAGCAAGCTCCTCCGACCATTCCCACCGACCGGCCCTATGACCCCGAAATCCAGGAGCTGAGCAACTACATCCACAACTACAAGGTGGATTCCGACTTGGCGGTAAGTTACGCGGGGCTCCCCATTCCACCACCCACAACTGTTGCTATTCTCCAATGCGAAGCTGCATCGCTGACGGCCCCCATCGTCGTAGTACGATACTGCCCGCCTCGTCTTCCTCGATACTCTGGGATGTGGTCTGGAGGCTTTAAAGTTCAAGGAATGCACCAAACTGCTGGGCCCGGTGGTTGAGGGCACCATTGTGCCCAATGGCACTCGCGTTCCCGGCACCCCATACCAGCTTGACCCCGTCAACGGCGCTTTCAACATCGGCGCCATCATCCGCTGGCTCGACTACAACGACTGCTGGCTGGCGGCGGAATGGGGCCACCCGTCCGACAACCTAGGCGGTATCCTGGCGGTCGCAGACTGGATCTCCCGCACGAACCGGGCCGGCGGCAACCTCGCCAACGGCAAGATCCTGAAGGTCAAGGACGTGTTGGAGGCGATGATCAAGGCGCACGAGATCCAGGGTGTGCTGGCTCTCGAGAATTCCTTCAACAAGGTCGGGTTGGATCACGTGGTGCTGGTCAAGGTCGCGACCACGGCGGTGGTCGCCAAGATGCTCGGCCTCAGTGAGGAGAAGACCGCCGACGCCATCACCCAGGCGTTTGTGGATGGCCAGTCGCTCCGCACGTACCGACACTCCCCCAACACGATGTCGCGGAAGTCCTGGGCCGCGGGCGATGCCTGCCAGCGGGCCGTGAACCTGGTGCTTAAGGTGCAGAAGGGCGAGGGTGGCTTGAAGACGGTTCTGTCTGCCCCGGTCTGGGGTTTCTACGATGTCTTGTTCAAGGGCAAGAAGTTTCAGTTCCAGCGTCCTTATGGCAGCTACGTTATGGAGAATGTTCTGTTCAAGGTGTCTTATCCTGGTAAGTTGCGCCCACACTGATGGAGGGGGGTTGTTCTGACTGGAATCTAGCCGAGTTCCACTCTCAGACTGCGATTGAGGCTGCGGAGATTGTGAACGCGAAGCTCAAGGCTCTGGGCAAGAGCGCCAAGGACATCAAGGAGGTCGTCAACCGCACGCATGAGGCGTGCATCCGGATTATCGACAAGCAGTTCAAGGCGATGGACAACTTTGCTGATCGCGACCACTGCGTTCAGGTAAGCAAACCTTGCGGCGCTGGTTCTGGCCGTGTACTGACTGCATCTAGTACATGGTTTCCACCATGTTGGCCTTCAACCGCCTGACTGCCAATGACTATGCGGATGGCTCTGAGGCGGCTACCTCGCCCCTGGTCGAGGACCTGCGCAAGCGCATCCGCTGTGTTGAGGACCCTCAGTTCACCGCCGACTACCACGACCCGTCCAAGCGAACCATCGCCAACGCCCTAACCGTCACCCTGCACGATGGCACCGTCCTGGACGAGGTGGTCGTCGAGGCTCCTCTGGGCCACCGGCTGCGTCGGGAAGAGGCCAAGCCCGAGATCCTGGCCAAGTACCAGCGTCATTTGCAGGCTCACTTCGACCAGGCTCGCATCGACGAACTTGTCAAGGTCGGGTTGGACCAGGCGGCTCTCGAGACTTACGACGTGGACAAGTACGTCGATTTGTATGTCAAGGACCAGATGGTGGCAGCCCACTAGGGTAGCTTGAATTAGCGAGCATGATTGTTAGATGTAACGAGCAAAATTATTTGACACTAGAAGGGCACTTGAGGATTGATATTATGTAGTCGAGAGTATTGATTTGTAGTAGGGCGATCAGGAAACGGCACAGCATCGTTAGCCAATTCTCTGTCTGAACCCAAGCTGCCACCTACCACACCCTTCAACCAAACTGTATGCAACAGGCCCAAGCCTCATATCTCCCGCACGCAGCGATAGGACGATAGGAATTCGGCGATAAGAACGCCCGCAGACAATTCTCTCCATCCACACCCTCCCACCCATCAAGCCGAATCATCTCTGACCGGTCTACCACAGGATCCTACCTCGGTAACCGCGACACGAGATAACCCCCCATCCTCTGAAGGGTCAGGATCTACCTCCCCCCACGAATGTCACACGCACCGAATCAAGCACCATGCAAATGGAAAGAGTTTATCAGCTCAGCTCAGACTTGATCGATCTAGACTGCTCACGCTCAAGATAAGCGTACGGTACAAACCAACGGACCCACTATGCCACAGAAACCTGGGGAAAAACCCAGCCGAGATCTAGGCGAGGGCAGGCAGGCAGGCAGCGTTGCCGTTTATCTCGGCACGGGAAGAAGGGCTCAGGCTGCGCTAGTAGCGTTGCCGACGCAGCCAATTGTAGGGGGACGCTTACGCTTGGATGATAGAGCATTACCTACCAGCACGTAGTAAGTACCTTTGGTTTGCTGGAATGGTTATCACGGGGTCTTGAGGCGGAGAGAAGAGGTAGGGGGTGCGGGGGTTCGATTGACGCTGGGATACATACATACGTGTACTGGGTCTTGGTATCTGTGGCGATATTAGATGTGTTGGATAAGTGTAGGGCTACGTAGCTAGTAGTTATAAGAGAGGATGCCCTGGGTGCGGTGATTCTGGGAGATACTTAGTCACGGCTCGTTCAGACCTCTTCTTTTCCTTTCAATTAAGGCCGACCGTTCACTGGATCTCGATTTGATTTCCTGTTGATCTTGATGCAGAGAATGACAACCCTCGCAGACGAGAAGAAACCGCCGCTCGAGATGGGGAAGGAGCTTGGGGGCTGCGAGAGCGTGGAGCATGGCTCGTCGACGGAGTTCTCGGCCGAGGCGGAGAGGAAGTTGGTGCGGAAGATTGATTTGATGTGTGTTTCTCTTTCTTCTTCTCCCAGGAATCAGCGGGCGGAGGAGGGCTGGAGTAATGCTGATGCTGATGGTCTAGGATCCTCCCCATCATGCTCGTCGCGTACATGATGTCCTTCATGGACAAACAGACCCTGAGCTATGCGGCCATCATGGGAATCATGGAGGATCTGCGCCTGACGGGGGCGGAGTATAGTTGGTCGTCGGCCATTTTCTACTTTGGTTATCTTGCGTTCAGGTTGGTCTGAGCTCTGTGGAAAGAGTTTGCGTGCTGGGAAATAACTGACGGGCTCAAGCTATCCGGCCTCGTTGCTGATGGTTCGATTTCCCTTGGGGAAGTATCTGGCGTGTACTTAGTATGGCTTCACTTTCTCAGAGTTCTGGGGAGGTGGACAGTGGCTTACGCGGATTACAGCATCGTCTGGGCGATCGTGCTCGCCTGCCACGCGGCCACGACCAACTTCACCGGACTGATGGTGGCCCGGTTCTTCCTGGGCTGCACCGAAGCCAGCGTCTCCCCCGGGTTCAGCCTCCTGACCTCGCTTTGGTACCGCACCGCCGAGCAGCCCCTGCGCCACGGGATCTGGTTCTGCGGCAACTCGCTGTCGCTGATCATCGGCGGTGCGATTGCCGTGGGGATCTGGCAGATCGAGACCAGCCTGGCTACCTGGAAGGTGAGTCCACAATACCCCAACCTCCCACTTGACTTGGTTACTGACCCGTGTAACCACCATCAGTGGCTATACATTATCTTCGGCCTGGTCACCTTTACCTGGGGCGTGGTCATGCTCTTCCGCCTCCCAGACTCCCCGACGAACGCCACGTTCCTCACCCCGGAGGAGAGAGTCATCGCCGTCGCGCGCCTGAAGTCGAACCGCGCTGGATACAAGACGAATCAGATCGATAAGAGTCAGATGGTGGAGGCGTGCACCGATCCCAAGACGTGGTTCCTGGGGGTGTTGATTCTGGGCTGCAATATCCCCAACGGGGGATACACCACGGTAGACTTTTCCTTCGTCCAAAACCCTGCCTCTCAATCCCGCTACTAATTCGCTTTGGGTGGCAGTTCTCAGGTCTAATCCTCAAGGGCTTCGGCTACAACACCATGAACACCCTCCTCCTCGGGATCCCCGGGGGATTCATCTCGTTCCTCGTGGTGTTAGCCTCGTAAGCCACCGCCCCCCTTTTCCCAACCCAGCAGCAAACTATACATGAGATCCCAGAATAGCTGATGAAGAGAAAGATGCTACGCCTCCTCCAAGATTCCCAACAGCCGCTGCACCGTCTCGATCATCCTATCATGTTCGAGGTACGTCTGCCCACCGCCTAGCATAGCCATCCTCATTCTCCCCAAGCTAAAACCCCCAAAGCATCCTAGGCACCGCCCTCGTTTACGCGACCCACCACAACGCCTCGCGCTACGTCGGCCTGATCCTTATGAGCTTCTACGCGGTCGCCATGCCCCTGTCCATGGCGCTGATCAGCGCTAACGTCGGCGGCGTGACCAAGCGCAGCACCGTCAGCGCCATCTACTTCATCCTGTACTGCGCGGGGAATATCATCGGGCCGCAGCTGTTTTTTGAGCGGCAGGCGCCGGTCTATCAGGTTTGTTACTCTCTCCTAGTTGGGCTAGGGATGTTCTCTGCTGTGGTGGGGTTGAGATATGGATACAGAACATGGGGCTGACCAAGGCAACAGAGCGGCTTCGTGGCGATCTTCGTGTGCTTGGCGGTGGTGGTGCTTGTGCTGGGGGGGTTGGTGGTGTATTTGAGGCGGGAGAATGCGAGGCGGGATAGGATGATGATGGGTACAACAGGGAGTGGGGAGCAGGAGGGCGAGGAAGAGCTGCTGGATGTGACGGATTTGAAGAATGAGCGGTTCAGGTATGTTTACTGATTAGATTGTACGTGGTCTACTTTATCTCGACAGAGATAGTCTTGGACTGATGTAGATGCATACCGTAGCCCTGCCTACAAAGATCATCATTAATTAGAATTATGAAAAGAAAATGGGGTTCAAATTCCATGTATCCATTCCATCTAGAGCATCGTTAGATAACTGAGAAATATTAGAAGATAAGTGGAAAGAGCGACAACGCAGCGGCGTTACATCAGTAGTATTCGAGCTCCTCACCCATGGCCCGCTTTGAACATTCCCATGATCACTGTATGGGGTTTATTTCTTCCTCATTGCTTGGATTATGAGTGATATTGACAGAGAAACACTTTACCATCCCTAATGAATATTGTAGGCGTCCGGAGTGACGCAATGAGGCCTCCAGCCTCCAGGATGCAAGGGCAATCTTCTTTGCCCGCCCTACCCGTCCGTCACCATCTCTCCCTACAACCTCACAACCGATATTTCGGTGCTTATACAGGGATCTGGACTCTGTGATGCGATGCTGGCAGCGGGGTCCACGTTCAGTTAAGGGTCTCTTGCCCGAACCGGAAGCAAGAGCCGCATACCGTCGATCCTGCAAACCACCTGCAGCCACTGTAAGAAAGCAGGCAAGAACTCAACATGCGGGCTACCCCGCCAATTATCTAGTACATGGCGGGCCAGTCATGCTATTTCCTGTCTTTCCTTACCTTCCCTTCATCAGCCGCTCGTTGGATCGCTCCCCCTCCGTGAAGCAGTTTGCTTGTCCAAGACTCAGCTGACCTACAAGCACTTCGACTAAAGATGGATTGCTGTTTACTGTTCGGAACTCTCTCTTTTTCCTTTCTTTTTTTCCTCTTCACAAGAGAGGCAATCGATACTTTATACGATCGATGCTTTATAGTAACAGTGGTTAGCCGAGACACCCGGCCCCTTGCCCTGCATGTATACATACACATTTGCAAACCAACCGTACTTAAGATTGGTGAACCGAGACACCCGGCCCCTTGCCCTCCATGTATACATACACATTTGCAAACCAACAGTAACAGTGAGTACTGCTAGAACAGTCACAAACCCCGCACAATTTTTGCTTACCCGTCGCTCGCTGACCCAAGACGTCTTTGCACGAGCTGATCCTTCTTCTGACTCGCGAATCAAAACCGCCAAGTGTAGGGCTCCGATAGTTGAGACAGCCAGTAAATGATGCACACAAACAACCACACGGCATTGATTCCGGGTCTATTGCCTCTGGCTACCAAAGGTGCCGAGTTCTACACAGATGAATTGGATAAGGCTGGACGACAACGGCAGTTGGCATTGAGCTGAACGGACATGAGCGTACTGGTATTTTAGTCCGAACCGGGGCACGCATGCACGCCACGGTCCCGGTAAAGCGGACGAACCATAATGTGCCAGCTGTGCAGCTTGAATTGTTTGCACCCTTGCATGTATGTATACTGAGCATCTGTCACGAGTATACTAAGGTCTCTCACTGTGAGCCATATGATATATACAAAAGAGACTTTTAGAATAGCATGACTCAGGTATCTACGAACTACACCTTCGTCCGAGCCTTGTGTGCTTGTTCTTCAAGCGATCTGCGTGATTCACACTCGAGCTATGTGATTACCCTGCATTCAGACACCCTGTAAGATGTGAATACAGAATAAAAGGTTGCGTCTGTTAAAGCCCGCCTGGTTATGGGATCAGGGCTCCACGAGAAGCATGCTGGCTGCTAATTCCGTGGAGTCCGATATCACTTATCATTCTTATCCCGCAGTACCCGAAGCTGCGTGCAGATCCCGCCCACAAACATGCTCCTGTTGAGAACACACGGAGCGAACCTTTGCCCGCGCGTGGTTGTGTGGCCATTCCCAGCTCAGGCGGAATTTGAGCCTCATATGTGATACTGACCCCGGTAGTCGGGTAGTCAAACCTTACATGGAGGGTCTAAGAACATGCAAGTTCATAAATGCATTCCACATTGGCCAAGGAAACACTACCATGCAGCTGAAATGGGTTGAGCACAACGCCAAGAAACTCCAACCCAAGAAGACGAGTTTGAACCCAGCCCTGCAAGTCAAAAACAGTCGGATGCAGCGCTAGATATCGAAAAAGCATGTAGTCTGTCAAGGCTATTGCAAAGCCTACGGAAGAGAGCAAGACTTGATTAAGAATAAATAAGACCATCTTTCCCACCAAATCGGAGCTCCAGAGCGCTTGACTACAATCACTTCTCCGTTCCACGACTTAACAGAAATAGACTCAAGACCCAGATCCCATAGCGCCAAGTGGTCATTAGATCTCGCAACCATGAGGTTCATCTACATCATCATCACCCTCTTCGCAAGCCTGGCACTTGCAGCCCCGGCCCCTGTCGACGCTGCGGCATTGCAAGTCGAAGCCGAACCAGACGTCCAGGCCGCCGAATACGATCCAAACGCCGACTGCAGTGCGCGTAATATCCATTGCGGTGTATGTGCAACTCTCTTGTTGAACTTCTCGCCCCCCAACCCACTGCGCACCCTTACCCTCCCTCTCCCTCCTTCTCGCCCCTCAGACATCCGTCAGACTAAATCCGTTGGTATTGTCCTTTGTGCCCTAGAAATGCAACGGTACAAGTTGCAAGATCGGTCTTACAAACTAGTAAGTTGTTTCTTTACTTGATTTGGGGACCTCAGTAGACTAACCCGGATATTGATATACAGTCCCTGCGACGAGGGCTCGGTAAGTTTCCCCTCACCACCCACCCCCCGCGCAACAACCCCGACATCGCATCTGACCTGGTTTTGGTTCGTGCTACAGTGCGTCGCGCAGAATGGAGGCGGAGATGGCAAGGGCTGCTACGATAACGCCTACGATACCCCCAGCCCCAGGCACATTCTTTGCCCCGGACGGCGCTAGGGTTGCTCCCGATGGTGTGGGCCGACCCAGGGAACCCATAGCTGAGTGAGCATGCCGGATACTCCGAGGTGGCTCAGTACATTATATGTTTGGGGAAGATCGGAAGGTCGGGTGGAGGGGAGTAGTACAGACTGGCGAAGGGATAATCGGGGCTCTAATCAGTCTCCAGTCACTCCTTATGGTATGATTGTTGATGAAAGACACGAGGGTTATGATTTATGATTGTTTTCTACTTTTGCCTTTTGACTCTGAACACCTTCTTCAACAGACTGGTGCATGCTGCCTTGAATTTTAGGATTCTTTTTACATTGAATTGATGCTGATTTTGTGACGGAACCCCTGAGGCCGGACGTTTTGATGCGCCGGATCAAGTCCAATTCTTCCAGACTGCATCGATCTCTGCAGTAGTTCAGGATATAACACAACATACTGGCTAAGATTGTCTAGATGAGTCGTCCGTCGATTGAGTTATTAATTTGTCTCTTCTACGTCTCAGAGGGCCAGTATGCATCTCCCTGGAAACACCGACAGCTGCTGTTCGCTGAAGCACAGGTTGGTAGCTGGGGCAGACAAGACCAGCAAACCGATCCACAGCAGACTGAACAGGAGAATCCATATGCACAGCACAGTACTTCACACATAACATATAGTGGAGTCCACGGATAACATTTCCCTCGGTGGCACGACTCCAGAGACTTCCTGTGATATGAGTCTGGAGACTTCCGCGACGAAACTAATCAAAAACCTGTCATGCTCGCTTATCTGCCCAAAATCGAGCCACTACTCTACGCGAACAACCCATGGAAAAGGAATTGTGAAATATGGACAAATCGGCCGATTCCGGATATCTATTCCCTGCTGCTCCCCTCACAGCTTGGCTTCACCCCCAACTAACCGCTTCCAATCCTTCTCCCCAAAGGGCACGTATCCCTCGGCCCCCGGAGGCAACCAATACAACCGATCACTCTGACCCCCCACAGCGTGGGTCCCCAGTTTGGCCGGCTCGACCCCTTCCTCGCGCAAGGGCACTTTATTCTGCTTGTGGTTGTGGATATGCGAGGTCTGCGTCACTAGCCGCAGGAACACCGGCACCGCGTAGCGCGGGAGACGGGCGCGCGCGAAATGCGCCAGCGCCGTGAAATCCAAAGCCCCCTTCGCGGCTGCCTCGGGGCTGAGTTGTAATGCGGCGCAGCCGGCGCGCCCATCGTGCGACGGCACCAGGACGCCGTAGACGTTGGCTTCCTGGATCCCTGGGAATTCGCCTAGGGCGTGAGAGACCTCGGCTGTGGAGCTGTTGCCATCAGTTAGGATGAGATTTCGGAGGGATTTCGGCTGGTGGGGTGGCAGGATTCAACCCACGTCGGGGAGACTTACACATTCTCACTCTTCCATCGGAAGGTATCGCCCAAGCGATCGAGGAAATACCACCGGCCGTCGGCGTCCCGCCGCAGGGCGTCGCCGGACCGATACCACAGATCCCCCCGTTGAAACACATCGCGCAGGAACTTCTTGTCCGTGGCCTCCTGGTTGCGCCAGTAGCCCGGGAAGGCCGACTCGGCGGGCACGCGCACGAGCATCTCGCCGCCGACCTCGTAGGGCTGGCGCACCGCGAAGCCGGTGACCGGGTCGCGCTGGACCTCCCCGGAGTGCGGGTCGATCGCGACCGGGGCATAGACGCCACGCATGAGCCACCGGGAGAGGGCGCCGTGGTGGCCGACGGCGCCGGCGGTGAAGGGCCCGCGGTTGTAGTTGTATAGGCTGAACACGCCCTCGGTGCTGTTGAAGAACTCGCCCACCTCGGCGATGCCGAACCGTTCCTGGAAGCGCGTCCACACGTCCGGCCGCAGCCCGTTGCCGTACATCATGCGCACGCGGTGCGCGCGGTCCAGCGGCGAGGGCGGCGCCGCCAGCAGGTACCGCGCGGTCTCGCCGACGTACACGAAGGCCGTCGCCTGGGCGTCGTAGACGTCGCGCCAGAAGTTGCGCACGCTGAAGCGCGGCGCGATCGCGATGCTCGTCCCGCGCACCAGCGCCACGATCAGCGCCACCGCCGACGTGCCGTGGTACAGCGGCATCGCGCTGTACCACCGGTCGCCGCCGGGGCCGACCCGGTCGCGCGTCGAGTACGCCCGCAGCCCGACGGCGACGTGCAGTCGCTCCATCCGGAAGGGGCATCCCTTCGGAAGTCCTGTCGTGCCGGAGGTGTAGAGCAGGATGGCGGGCGAGCTACCGGTCGTCTCGCGCGCCAGCCGGCCGTCTTCCGGGACCTCTGCCGGCAGGGTCGCGAGGACGGTGGTGGTGAAGGTTTCATCCAGGGTGATCAGCGTCAAGCCCAGTTCGGTCTCCAGGGTGGCTCGTCGGTCGTCAATCCGCGCCCGACATTCCGCGTCCGGGTCCACCAGGAGAAGCTTCGCGCCGCTGAGGGCCAGGCTGTGCACCAGCGCATCGCCGGTGAGATGGTAGTTGATGGCCGCCGGGGCGGCACCGATACTCCAGAGACCCAGCCACGCGAAGATGAATTCAGCGCGGTTTTGGAGGTAGAATGCGACCAGGTCGCCCGGCTGTACGCCGCGGTGGCGATAGAACTGGGCGTAGCGGGCGGCCGCGGCGAGCACCTCCCGGTAGGTGAAGGACCGCTCCCGCGTCCAGATGGCGGTCAGATCGGGGTACTTGGTAGCGGTTTCGATGAAATCGAACCACAGGTTGACCTGGCCTCGGCTTTGGGCTTGCTGAGTGCTGCGGGTGGCCTGCCGCACAGTGCGCAGCACCGCTAGATCTTTGGTCAGGTGAAACTTGGCATTGAGGTACGCGGCGGCCGTTAAAGCGGCAGCGGTTGCTACAGCCATCAGTATGTTGTAGTATCAGATTCGAAGAGGGAGAGCTGTACATACCTAAAGCCATAATGAAGTTGTTGAGGGTCAGAACACCAGGGTGGTGCTGGGTGGGTCACATATTTGTAGGGGGCAAAGGTTGAATTGCCGGACACCTCGGCTCGTCCGCCCATTCCGGCTCAACGCTTCATGCACAGACAGACAGACAGACAGACAGACAGAAACTTGGCTAGCGGGGTCCAAGTTGTTTTACTTTCATTGGCCACCGGCCTTTCTAGAAGGCCTGTTTCTTGCCTCATTATTGAGCTTGTTTGTCTCTGGGTTTGTTGCTTTTGTGTTCTGTGCAAAAGGCATTTCGGTGAGTGAGTAATGAATTCGACCCACCGAAGAATGCTACAATTCCTCGGTCGGCTACAACCTTCGCCTAGCAAGCTTATCAGGCTGAATAGAACGCAAAAGGAATCGATCCTTAACAGTCGGTGAGTTATTGCATGGATGGATCGAGCTAATTGCATCCCCCGCACTGGCAGCCACGCGTCCTCGTATTACCCCATCCGTGCACTCGGCTGTGTGCTGTCCAACGCCACCTCCTCACACCAAGTCTCGATACTCCGTGGTAGGAATCAATTTCTCATGCACGCCTTTTTCGCTCGGTTGGATTGTCTTCCACGCCCACGCTTCGTCTTTCTCGGGCCCGTTGCTCACCCCTTGCAGCACGTTCACCACATACCGCCCAATCGTGGGGAGAAACTTGTAGCTGTGGAATGAGCCTCCCACGGCGAGATAAAGGTTGGCCAGCCGAGAGTCGGGATGCCGAGTGATCAGTGGATGCTGGCTGGGGGAGATGGCGTCCCAGCAGAGGCGATACCACTCGGGCTGGCGACGTCCGCGGTCTAGAAATTCGGGCAGCCGGGGCCGGATTTCCTTCAGGTGCGCCTCCTGCATCTTCTCTGGGACTGTCAACTGATCAGAGACCGGCACAGAAATCTCGTGTCCTGATGCGGTGCGGATGGTGTTGGTAAAAGAGGAGGCCGTCGTAAACTTGAGGATCCCGTCTGCCGTGGGAGGAATCACCTCTCCTGGATAATCGTCAGCTTTGCAGGTATTCGAATAACAACAAAGCATTAACCTCACCCTGTCCGCCATAAACGAAGACCGGCAGCTGTGCGTAGCGCTCGTGCTCTGCGGGCGACAGACGGAAATGCGACACGCACACCCCTGCCGCGGTAATCTGTCGCTCGACCCGGTCCGCCTCGGGGAGATCCAGCTCATCCTCGATGGACGACATGAGCTGACTCGTCCACGCGCTGGTCGCCAGAACGATCTGGCTGGCCGTGTAGACCGTCCCGTCGGCGGTTTTCACCCCGAGCGCGCCGGTGTTGTCCCGTGTGATGCGACGCGCCTCGCCGATTTCAAACCGGACGCCCCGCTGGATGGCCTCCTGCGTCAGGACCTGCAGCGCCTTGCCCGCATCGGCCCAGCCCGCGGAGGGGTTGAAGTAGTAGGATCCGAACGGCGAGCAGTCGGTCTGTTGGAGCAGTCCGCCCCACGCTTCGCGGACTTCCGCCTCCGTCATGTCGACGACGCAGTCATCGCGACCGGCGCGGTGGAAATTCTGACGAACGCGGACGGCGGTGTCGCTGTCTTTCTCGTCCATGCAGATCCATCCACACGGATGGTGGACCCCGGCGGCTTGGAAGCTGGGGAGGGATTCCCAGGCCTCGAGGGCCTCGAATCCGAGGGTCATGTAGAGCGGATTGGAGTAGTCCGCGCGAATGATCTTGTTGATATCAGTAGAGGCTGCGGGAGACGGTGGTGCAGGACTGCGATCGAGGAGGACGATGCGTGGCTGCGGCGACTGGAGCGATAGATGGTAGGCCGTACTGACACCGAAGATCCCCGCTCCAACAATGAGGATATCATAGGGGGCATCTACCGTCATAATGAAAAGTTATCGGGGTTTGTCTGTAGCAGAACAAAGAACTGACAAGTACTTTGATAGAGAACAATAGGATTGTTAGGGAGAGAAAGATGAAAGAGAGAGGAGGAGGTGGAGGAGGAGGTGGATGAGGTGAGGGGAAGAAAGAATCCCTGAGGCTTATCTGATCCTCCGACATCATCGCTTCTTTTATCTCCCCCCAACAACTCCCTCCATCCAATGCTATATAAATAACCCTTCGCCTATTTTGCATATTCTCAATGTTCAGCATGGGCTGGGATCTCTGATATCCTTAATGCAACCTGATCTGGGAGCCTTTGACTACCGCCTTTGACTACCATCAGTCTACTTTCACTAACTCGCAGCCATGGGTACCCAGTGGATCAACTCTGATAATCTTGACCTCCTGCAAGAAACTGCAGACGCAATGTATACCAGCAAAGGCAAAGGCAAAGGCAATACCCAAAGGCTAGCTGACAAGATCACAGACAACCGAGTGCCGAGCTACATCCGAGGAGAGCTGCAGCTTCCCCGAAGGAAACTCGCGCCGCCTCCGCATGCCACCACTGCGACAGCCCGGCCCATCGTGCACGCCAATATCGTGACGCCTGGGCGCAAGGGCTCTACCAGCGGTATCCCTTCCCCGGCTCGCACTCGCTCGAACAGTCATCCCGCGCGTCCGGTGCTCTCAACTCTACCGACCCGTTCCAATGAGTCTGCTGTAACCCCTGCGACCGCGCCTTGCACTCCGCGGACTGGAACCCCCCCAGTGATGCGATGTCACCGGTGTCAGAAGCTGCTGGACGACAGCCCGATTATCTGGAATAACTACCCAGGAGGACGGCCTGGTAGCCCGCCCAGAACCACGAGGTGGCATTCCTATTGCCTGTTTGGGCTGATTGCCGAGGACACGTTGAGGCTCATTCCCCAGAAGGAAGCTCCCAAGAGTGAAGCTGTTGCGGCAAAGATATTCAACCGCTTTTTCGGTGGCGTAATGGGTTCTGCATGAAGCATTTTGCATCGGTTAGATAAGGCTCTTAGATTGTGACTCCTAGACTGTGACTGCTAGATTATGACTGCTAGATTGTGGCTCTGACTTAGATTGTGGCTCTTCCGATTGCTTTGGTGATTGCTGAAATGACATTTCTTTTTTTTGCTTTTACATTATTCTTGGCACATTCTTTATTTTGATAAAGAAATCTTTCTTTGAATTTCTCCTTGCGTTTTTGTGAGACGGGTAGAGTCCTAAGACACTTGCTAGCATTGCTGCGGCGCTATGGTGGGCTCGAAGCAGATATTCACAGATAGCATACTAAGTGTTTATCATAGTCTCTCTTTCGTAACGGGCGGAACTCTAATAGTATCAACTGTACAACTGAACACCTTCTTCTCCGTTGGTTTGTTTTGAGCACCCTTTCCTTTGTTCACAACCCTTAGCTTTGTGTTTACTCATTCAGCTCCTTGTTTCAAGTATGTAGTCTTCTTCACAACGCTCTTCCACTACAAGTGTCCATCGAGCCTTCATTATGCGATTATACAAAGATCAAGCAACGTTCTTCAGCGATAGGAAGGTAGTGTTGAACCTCCTCACGGTCATCGATAGCTATATAATTTGCCTACAGACCTCTGACTCATGAAGGCTAAAAGACCAAGATCTCCGTCTGGGCCCTTGTCAAACACGGATCGCCTCGGGACAACCACGCATCACTAAAGGCTTTAAGCTCGGAACACACACCATTATCACCATGTACCCCTTCGATGGTACGTATATTGATGCTTCCAATGGCAGTTGATTCGACCCAAGCACCATTCGGGCAAGGACAAGAAGGATCATAAGGATACTTCAAAGACCTCTGCCCACTCGTCCAAGAAGCACCACCATGAATCTGAGAAGGCACAAGCCCACCACGGCTACTGCAGTACCACCCACGAGGAGCACCCACCCCATCACACCGCGGAAGATTGGAAGGACCACGACCCGGCCCTCCGGATTCCCTACTCCTCAACTGACTACGAATCGGAGGCGGTCTGTGCCCTCTCAGCTGCGAAGCTGGTGATTTCGCCGAACTTCTGCTGGGAGGACGCCTTGTGGGCGGGCTGCTCGCGGCATCTGACCGGCTGGAGCAACGTGAAGACGCGGGTGGGGCTAGGGACGACTAAGCGACTCTGTTCGGTGGTCCTAGACACCGGCTCCCCGTTTAGCATCATGAGGCCCGATCATGCACGCGAAATCCCCGGGGCCAAAATCTGTCCCTGCGAGTCGCCATTCATGCTGCACGGCTGGGACCAGGAAGACGTCCAGCATGAAGTGACCGAGTACGTGGTCTTCCACATGTTCATCCCCGAGCATCTGGGCCGGCCAAACGAGGACCGGCGCTGGGCGCGCATCGTCGTCCGGGCCTTTTGTGTCCCCGGGACGTCGGACACCTTGTCTCTCGTGGTCGGCTCCTCCCTCATGGCCCAGGAAGGGATTACCCTCGATCTCAAGAATGGTGTCGGAGTGGTGAGCCCGGGGGATCTCGAGTTCCGTCTGGATATGGGTTATAATCCCGAGGCGCCGAATCGTAATGTCGAGTGAGTTCGTTCGTATCTACATGGATGCATACAGAGACTCGAGTACCTACCCAAATACAACACGTTGTTTATTCTCAGATTTACTATACTTTATTCGTATCTTCACTCTCTGTTTTCAACCGATGCCTCTACCGGATGCTGAAATCCACCCATATATACGTGTCTAACATATGCATACTTACAGCAACAGACCCATTTACATCGCCACCCCTCACAACCGCGCCACCTTAGCAACCTGCATTTGTTCCTCGCCCTGCGCCTCCTCCAACCACTCCACGATCGTCTCGACCAACCCATCAATCTCATCTTCTGTATTTCCCGCATGAAGACACACGCGCACGCGCTCCTGGCCCTCCGGGACGGTGGGCGGCAAGATGGCGCGCACGACGTACCCGCGGGCCTGGCACGCAGCCGCCAGCCGGCGGGGCAGGGCACAGCGCAGCGAGAAGATCGGGGACCCTGGGTGATGGTCGAGGGTGAACAGCGTCGCGTCCACCGGCTGGATCGCACTTAATCGCTCCCGGAGATACCGGATCCGCTGGTGCAGCGTTTCTTGCAACTATGTCGCGTCAGCTTACATGTCTCAATCTCTCTCTCTTCTCTTTTCCCCACAGATTAGGGGGACTACTCACCTCGACCGTCTCCCCGCCCTCCAACAACTCATACGCCGTGCGGATCGCCGCGAGGAACGGAAATCCCAGCGCGGTCGTATAAATCAGACTCCGCGCATAATTGATGAGGTATTCCCTCGTATCAGGGTCACAGAGCACGACCGCTACTCATTACACTAATGTTAGCAAGCGTTCGATCTCCCCCCCCGGGCATCCCCCATGACCTCGATCAAGAGGAAAACATACCACCATGACACCCCAAAGCCTTCCCAAACGTATGCACCCTCACGTACATGCGCCCCTCCAACCCCAACCCCTGCACGACCCCCGCGCCTTTCGGCCCACACACCCCCGTCGCATGCGCCTCATCCACGACCCAATACCCATTCCCGCGCGGCAGCAACGCATCCACCACGGCCACAAACTCCGTCAACGGCGCCACATCCCCATCCATACTGTACACGGACTCCACCACCACAAACACATTCCTGGAACCGTCCTGCAGCGTTGGGTCCACCTGGATCTGCGCGCTGAGCACCGCGTGCAGACTCTGCGGGTTGCTGTGCCGGAACGCCAGGGTTTGCGAGGCGCGGGACCGCCGCATGCCCTCGTGGGCGCTGGCGTGGATGGCTTCGTCGTACAGGATCAGGTCGTTGGGCTGCGGGAGCGTGGAGAGCACCCCCCAGTTGGCGTCGAAGCCGCTGTTGAAGAGGAGGGCGGAGTCGCTGTTGTGGAAGCGCGCGAGTTGGGTTTCTAAGGCTTCCGTGTAGGCGGAGTTGCCGTCGAGGAGGCGCGAGCCGCCGCTGGCGAGCGGGTGGGTGGGTGGGAGGGTGGTTAGGTGGTGTAGGTAGCGGCGTCGGTAGAGGGGGTTGGTGGAGAGAGAGAGGAAGTCGTTCGAGGAGAAGTCGGTGGCATTGTCGGCGGGGAGGGTCAGTTTGCGGAGGGTGTTGTTGCGGGCGCGTTGGTGCAGGGTTTGGCGGAGCGTTTGGCGGAGGGAAGATTGGGATGTGGATTTGGGTGTGTGTGAGGGGGAGGGGGAGGGGGAGGGTAATGGTGATGGAGAAGGTGAAGTTGAGGGGGGCATGATGGGCATGATGATGGATGAGGGTTTACGGGAGGTCTGTACAGTACAGTAGGCTACGATGTACATGTACCTCCTACAACCTGGGGATGGGGGGGGCTATATGAGTCTCGATTCTTTTTAGTCCACTCATGTGTAATGCCATTTGTCTGTTCTGGATCGGTAGTTCAGAAATTAGTTCGAGGCCAAGCAATAATCAGCTCAATCTCGGAAATGCTGGGAGGGGTGGGAGATGGGTGGAGTAAAGCAATCAATTTTATCGTTAGTTACTCCGTGATTATCCAGGTGAACTAACTAGGGTTACCGTTCGCCGGCTTAGAGGCTAGTAGGCCGCCTACAATAGGACTCGTAATGGGGCAGGGTAGGGCAGGGCAGGGGGCCTAAGAACAAGAGTCATCGTTCTGCCTATTTGTCAGATTCAACCTTGCCCAGAGCGATTGAATTAGATAGAATACGACCAGAAACCCCCCAGCAAATCCCTCTTGCAAATGGAAAATGTTGACTGTTGACTGTTCACTGTTGAGAGCCGGCTCCACTCCACCGAGCCTTTCCAAACTGCCTTGCCGGCTTTTAGTTTCAGTTTTCATCCTCGGTTCGGAGCTTCTTTTTTCGTCATTGTTCCATTTCTTATCGTTCCTGATTGTCTCTTCGCCCGCTTTTCTTCCCCACTTCCGTTTCCGCCCACCGGAAGAGACAGACTCTCGACCTTGGCCCTTTCAAGATAATAGCTACAACTTACAAGTGCTGTGAACTTGCAGCTGAGCTGAGGATTGTGATGAGGGCATAGAGAAATTCTCCATCGAGTTTGCAATTGAATCGCACACACCCCAAGAAAAAAAATGCCAGCCGCCGCGCTCTGGCGCTCTCTGCGCGCCCACCAGGTCTACGGCGCCAACACCGATGTTGGCAAGACCATCGTCTCGACGCTCCTGTGCAATGCCCTGCAGCATCACGGACCGGTGGGCTTCCTCAAGCCCGTCTCTACAGGGCCATTGAATGAAGCTGATGATCGGTACGGTGCTCCCATTCAATACACCCAAGCACACTACTAACGAATCCAAACGCAGCCACATCCAACGCTACGCCCCGCACACGCAGACCAAATGCCTCTACCAATTCGCCGACCCGGTCAGCCCGCACCTCGCCGCCCACAAGACGGGCACCGTGCCCAGCGACCCCGAACTCCTCGCCGCCATCCACCACACCCTCAGCACATGGTCGTCGCAAACCGCCACCAAGCACGCCCTCGTCGAGACCGCCGGCGGGGTGCACTCCCCGGGCCCCAACGGCACCTCGCAGGCGGACCTCTACCGCCCGCTCCGGCTGCCCATCATCCTGATCGCCGACTCCCGACTGGGGGGTATTTCGGCCTCCATCTCCGCTTACGAATCCCTCCTCCTGCGCGGGTACGACGTGCACTCCGTGCTGCTGTTCCGGGACGACTACTACCAGAACCACAACTACCTACAGGAGTACTTCGCCAAGAAGGCCATCCCGCTCGTCGCGGTGCCGGCGCCGCCGGCGCGGCCGGATCCGCGGGATGGGGAGGCTGTGAGTCAAGATGAGGAAGCGATGGGACGGTACTATGAGCGTACGGTACGGGAGGGCCGGTTGGGCGCGGTGGTCGAGGCGCTGGAGCGGAAGCATATGGAGCGCTGGGAGCGGTTGGAGGAGATGGCGCGCAAGGCCGAGGAGACGATCTGGTATCCGTTTACGCAGCATCAGGGGGTGACGGCCAAGGATATCGCGGTCATTGATTCGGCGTATGGGGATTATTTTCAGACTTATCGGGCGGCAAAGGTCGAGAATACCGGCGATCAGGGCGGGGGGAGTGCACTACGCTCGACGTTCGATGGGTCCGCCTCGTGGTGGACGCAGGGGTTGGGCCATGGGAACCCCGATCTCGCCCTGTCGGCCGCGTATGCAGCCGGCCGATATGGGCATGTCATGCTCCCGGGGAATATCCACGAGCCGGCGCTGGCGCTGGCGGAGACGGTGCTCCAGAGCCAGGAGAATCCCCGGCTCAAGCGGGTGTTCTACACGGATAATGGCAGTACGGGGATGGAGGTGGCGGTCAAGATGGGCCTGCGGGCGGCGTGCGCCCGGTACGGGTGGGATGCAAGCGCAGAACCCATCCGGATCCTGGGGCTGAAGGGCAGCTATCATGGGGATACGATCGGGGTCATGGATTGCTCGGAGCCCTCGACGTACAACAAGAAGGTGGAGTGGTATCGGGGCCGCGGCCATTGGTTTGATTTCCCCCTGGTGGGGATGAAGGATGGGGTGTGGAAGATCAGCATGCCGGAGACGGCGCTGGGAGATGAGCTGCAGTTTGGATCGCTGTCGGAGGTATTTGACCTGGAGCAGAGAGTGGACTCCGAGGCGGGCCAGCGGTATCGGGAGTATATTCACGAGACCATCCAACGGTTAGTGCAGCAGGAGGGAATCAAGTTTGGCGCGCTGATGATGGAGCCGATCATTTTGGGTGCGGGCGGAATGTTGTTTTGGTGAGTTTTATCTTCTCCATTCTTGTTCGTTTTTTTTTGTCTTTTGTTAGGGGTTGTGGCTGACTTAGGGCAATAGTGACCCCCTGTTCCAGCGGTGTCTGGCGGACGTGGTGCGCCAACACCCAGAGCTGTTTGCCCCTGGGCAGAGCTCCCCGCCTGCCGGAGCGAATGAGTGGTCGGGCCTACCTATCATCTTCGACGAGGTCTTCACCGGGCTGTACCGATTAGGGCGGCGGTCGGCCGCCTCTTTCCTGCAGGTGCACCCCGACATCTCCGTCAACGCCAAGCTGCTCACCGGCGGCCTCGTGCCGCTGTGCACTACGCTGGCCAGCGAGCCGATCTTCCGGGCGTTTTTGAGCGACGACAAGACCGATGCACTGCTGCATGGCCACAGTTACACGGCGCACGCGGTGGGCTGCCAGGTGGCGGTAGATTCGCTGCAGACGATGATGCGGATGGAGCGCGAGGGGGCCTGGCAGGAGTACCAGCACGATTGGACGGTGGCTAGCAGCGGCGGTGCTACTACTGCTGCTGCTGCTGCCCCTGCGGGGGCGCCTACGACGGGACCTTCGGTCTGGAGCGTCTGGTCCCACGACCTCGTGCGGGATCTGTCGCGGGCGGCCTCGGTTGAGGGGGTGTTTGCACTGGGCACGGTGCTCAGCATCGCTCTCAAGGATCAGCACGGCGGCGGCTACACCTCCCGGGCGGCGCAGGGGCTGCAGCAGCGCTTAGCCGCGGGGTCGGAGCAGTTCGCGGTGCATTCGCGGGTGCTCGGGAATGTGCTGTATTTGATGTCCAGCGTGACGTCCAAGCCGGAGTCGCTTCGGGCAATTGAGGAAGTATTGCGGGGGGGATTGCTGTAGGTGGTCGCCTTGTAGGTGGGGGAAGAGAGTTCTCCGGGGGAGGATTCTGCCGAGCCTTTGAGGAAGTGTACATACAAGGTAAAAGAAGTGTATATAGCCGGCTATCAGTTCGAGTAATAGAATTCTACTGTACTTTCACCTCTGTGTTCCATAAGTCTATTCAATTGATCACAGAAAATCAAATAATTGTTTTCATTTACTTGTATTCGTTCTGTTGTCCATTTCGAATTAACCTGCTTGCGTGGCTGTAGCTGATGACTCAGCGTCTGAGTAATCCATCTTCACCGGGAGGGCTGCCCGCTTATCCACCAATCAACGAACAGGCAAATGCGGTGTTTATTTTGTGTTGATTCAACCTGATTGACATCACTTTCCCTCACTTTCCCCATAGTGTGGCGGGTACCTGACCAACCAAATAGACTAATCGAAATGACAATCGGGACTTGTCTCAATCCGCGGGTCTCCTTTGGTCCGAGAAGCCCAGAAGAGTGGAGCATGGCTGTCTGGGTGTCGGAGGAGTCTGGCCTGGTGGTGAGTTGGATCTGCAAGTCCCGTTGAAGTCAATTGCACACTGCATGGGGAGGGGTTGAACCCCCAGCGGTTGGGGTCAACACGACCGGTGAGGTTGTTGCCTGTAGCCCACAGCCTGCCCCTCTCGCCCCTCTCCAGCCCGAGGTTGTGTGAAGCTTGTCCAGCACTGAGTGACTGGCCAGTCCAGTCCGTGTTCGGGGGGGGGGGGGGGGTTGCTACTTGCTAGACAACTAGCCCAGTCATTATCGTAGATAGACTCGAGGACAGTACCCTGCCCTAGTCACCACGCAACTCCGAACCCCGGTCTAGTTTGTCCATCCCCCCCCTCTTTCTTCCTGCACCTCCTCCCACACCACCCTTTTCTTTTCTCTTCTTCTCAGTTTCGACCTTTCTTTCGTAAAAAAAAAATACGAACACATTGAGAATGATCTCGCTACGACAATTCGTACCGCGGACCGCGTTCCGCCGCGCCTACGGCACAGTGCAGTCGACCTCGCCCAGTGCGGCGGCGCTGGCGAGTCGAGTGCCGGCGGTGCTGCGAGAGGCGACGGATGCCACGACGCCGCGCACCAACTGGACCAAGGAGGAAATCCAGCAGATCTACGATACCCCGTTGAACCAGTTGACCTATGCTGCGGTGCGTACCACCACACTGCAGTCAATGAGCACAATTCACCACAACCCCCCCCCCTGAACTGCCTACTAACGCAGCAAGAAATAGTCCCTCGTCCACCGCAAATTCCACGACCCCTCGGCCATCCAAATGTGCACGCTCATGAACATCAAAACCGGCGGCTGCAGCGAAGACTGCAGCTACTGCGCCCAGTCCACGCGGCACAACACCGGCCTGAAAGCCACGAAGATGTCCCCGGTCGACGAGGTCCTGGCGGCCGCCCGCACGGCCAAAGCCAACGGATCCACACGGTTCTGCATGGGCGCGGCGTGGCGCGACATGCGGGGCCGCAAGACCTCGCTGAAGAACATCAAGTCGATGGTCAGCGGCGTGCGCGAGATGGGGATGGAGGTGTGCGTGACGCTGGGGATGATCGACGAGGCCCAGGCCAAGGAATTGAAGGATGCCGGGCTGACGGCCTACAACCACAACCTCGACACCTCGCGCGAGTTCTACCCGTCCATCATCACGACGCGGTCGTATGATGAGCGGCTGCGCACGTTGGCGAATGTGCGCGACGCGGGCATTAATGTGTGCAGTGGCGGGATCTTGGGGTTGGGGGAGAAGGATGAGGACCGCGTGGGGTTGATCTTTACGGTGGCGAATCTGCCGAAGCACCCTGAGAGTTTTCCGGTGAATGCGCTGGTGCCGATTCCGGGGACGCCCTTGGGGGATCGCAAGATGATTCCGTTTGATCGGTTGTTGCGGACGGTCGCCACGGCGAGAGTCGTGCTGCCCGCGACGATTGTGCGGTTGGCGGCCGGGCGGATCTCGTTGAGTGAGGAGCAGCAGGTGGCGTGTTTCCAGGCCGGCGCGAATGCCGTGTTTACTGGGGAGAAGATGTTGACTACCGATTGCAATGGCTGGGATGAGGATCGCGAGATGATGGATCGCTGGGGGTATTATCCTATGAAGAGCTTTGAGAGGGAGGGGTTGGAGGCTGAGGTGGCTGGGAAGAAGGAGGAGGCCGAGCAGGCGGCTGTCTTGGAGGAGAAGGTGAGGGAGGTGTCTGCGCAGGTCGCGACCAGCTTGTGATTTGGGTTTGTTGTTAGTGTTTAGATTTCGAAATGGCATTTATGATTCGTATGGTCTGCATTGTGGTGGTTTGGTTGGTCTGGATTGGATTTTGTGTTCGCATATTTGGCTTGGTTCATTCGCTGTAATCAGGTTGATCTAGTAGAGTGAGACAGAGCATGAATTCATCATGCATTCCTCCAAGATACAAGGCATTATCTTCACCGGATATCAAACTACGCCCTCTCCGTCTCGAAATCCTTCTGCACCCGCGCCGCAAACTCATCGTCCACCAGCACCTGACACGCGACCACCGCCATCCCCGCCGCGCACGCCATCCCCCGCTGATACGCCTCGAGCGAGCCCGCGCCCTTGGTGAATCCGGGCGTGTGGTTGACCCCGTCGGTGGGGATGGTGAAGATGCCATGGAAGCCGGGCACGGCGTACGACACGTTACCTGGTCTGGTGAGTACACTCCCAAGCAATGAAGACCAACCGGAAATAAATACGCACCCTGATCCGTCGACGCCCCGGTAATCGCACTCTTCTGCCCCGTATTATCGAACAAGGTGAGATGACCCATCGCCCGCATGACGGCGACGTAGCTCTCGCAGATCGGGTTATTAGTCTTGAGATCCGCATACGACGGGCCCCTACCAACTCGAACATCAGCATACCCCTCAACTCAACTCACTCTCAAAAACAACAGGACATACCACTCAAACGCCACCTCGCACCCCGTGGCCACCGCCGCCGCCTCAAAGCACTTGACCACCCGCTCCGACAGCCCCTTCAACGACTTCACCGTGGGCGACCGGATGTAGTAATCCACGGACGCGCTGCGCGGGATGACATTCGGCCGCTCCCCGCCGTTCACAATCACCCCGTGCACCCGCTGCGTGGGCAGGATCTGCTGCCGCAGCAGCGAGACATTCACATACGCCGCCACCACCGCGTCCAGCGCGTTGACCCCCTCCCACGGCGCCGCCGCCGCGTGCGCCGGCTTCCCCGTGAACGTCACCCGCAGCTTGTCGTTGGCCAGGTACCCGCCCGGCAGCACGGTGGCCAGCGTCAGCAGCTGCGGGTTCTGCGGCGCCATCGGCACCGGGTGCACCATCAGGCACGCGTGCACCCCCTTGTACGCGCCCCGCTCCAGGAGCTGGATCTTGCCGCCCCCGGATTCCTCGGCCGGCGTGCCGAGGAGTTTCACGGTGAAGTCGGCGGCGGCGGTTGATGATGATGCGGTGGCTTCAGGCCGCATGGCGTGGCAGGTGGCTAGGAAGGCGGCGATGGAGCTCGTCGCGATCAGGTTGTGGCCGCACGCGTGGCCGATGCCGGGTAGGGCGTCGTATTCGGCGTTGAAGGCGACGACGCGCCCGCGCGACGGGTCGCCGTGCGTGTAGGTAATCTCAAAAGCGGTGGCAATGTCGTAGGCGGAGCGCTGGATGGTGAAGGTGAACTCCGTGGTGGTGGAGAGGGTGTCGAAGAGGGTGCAGATGGCGTCGTGGGCTTGGTGTTCCTCGTACGCTAATTCGGGGTTGGACCAGATCTGGTGACTGGGTTAGCTCGAGTGGTTGATGAAGGTTCATGTCTGTGATCAATCTCTGGCGGCTTTCATGTCACGTAGGTGATCGATTGGGAAGGCTACCTTTTGGTTGATGTTCTGTAGTTGGGTGTCATAGTTGCGCAGGGCTTCTTGGACGCTTGCGATGAAGCGTTCTTGGGCGGTTTGAACAGTCATCTTGGGTGATTTGGCAGTTGAATCCTGCCTCCTCGTGAGGATAAGACATGATGGACGCTATTTTATATCTGTGCGACTCAGACCGTCAAAATCTCCCCCCTCTGGTGATGCGGAGATGCGGAGATGCTCGCCGCAGTTCATGCCCGGCTTATCAGGCATTCCATTCCACCCGCTTATCGATCGGCTGCATTGCCGAAGCGGAGTGGGCTCCGCTTGCCGACTTATTGGTTGAATGGCACTGACAGTCACCTGACCACTGCCGACCCAGCCAATCGCGTTGTCTGCCTCGGCACTTTGCGCGGCCCGGCTGTTCCTCCGGAGTGGCTGCCTTTTGGACAATATCGCGACGACGAGATCATCGGCACTCTTCCCCTCACCTTGCAGTCTTCCTATCGCTTAGCATTGGCTTATCTGCGTGGCAGCATCGCTTACAGCCTGTCAGTTATCACATTGATCGAATATACATGACCCTGACAGACCCCCACTCGATACAACGCCCTCGCATGCAAATGACCAAGTGGAGCGCTGCCGAACTCCAGCAGCACTATCGGGATGCATAAGCTCGGCAAGAAGACTCGCTCCAGGACCGGTGAGGATCCACTCGGATACCCTGTCAGGAATAATCTTGGAATGATACACCGATCGACTGACGTTACGCAGGCTGTCGCACGTGTCGAATCCGCAAGGTCAAGTGCGACGAGGAGAAATTGGCCGTCCCTGGCCAGCCTGAACCGCAATGCCGGCGTTGCACCGCCGCCCGCATCCTGTGCGAGTGGAAGGGCGGCCCTATCCCCCGGTCTACTGCCAGGAGAAATGTTCCCGCATCCACGACCAAGGGAGTGGAACAGAAGACGGAGGGGAATGCGGGTAGCCCGGCCCATAGTACGACCACACGAAAGAGCCCCCCCGTAACAACAACGACGACGACGACGCCGCCGCCCCCTCAGTCTTCCAGGATTCTCACCCTATCGTCCCCCGGGGGCAAAAGCAGGACCGTGCAAGCGGCCAACTCACTTGTACTGACCGGCTTCGACCGCTCGTGCATCGCCTACCTCCAAGATTCCGCGCTGGTTGTACTTCTTGGCAAACACTGGCCGTGGTCCGCCATGTCGTACGCCTACCACAAGATCGCGGTCCGGGAGCCCATGGTAATGAGTATGTTGTTGGCGAGCACGGCGAGCGAGATCCGTCGCGCCCAGCTCTACGATAGTGACCAGCCGCGGGACGCGGTCGAGACGGTGGCGGATCTGGGGGGTCGCATGCATTACGGGCGGGCGCTGGCCGGTCTGCGGGAGGCACTGCGGCCGGAGGTTGAGAAGTCGTCGGAGCAGCTGGAGGCCATCTTCATCACTTTGTGGCTGATGATCGACTACGAGAACCGCTTCGGGAGCGGCACCGCGGCCATCAATGTGCACATCCGGGGAATTGAGAGTTTGCTTTTCAACCATGTCGTTCCGTTGCTGAAGCCTGCGTCATCAGCACCCGCGCTTGTTGCAGAAAGTGGAAGGGCAGGTGCCGGCGCCTTGCCCTGGGGGGACGCAACGAACACCGCTGAAGATAGCACCCAGAGGACGACCATAATGCCGACGAATAGTTTGCCTGGGCTGGCGACCAGCAAACTCCGTCACACCGCGGTACCACTCTTCCTGCTGTGGACGCTGTACTTCTTCACTCCCGGGGCCCTCTTCTGCGGGCCTGCGGCCGCGCGACTCGACGCCGACCTATTCCGGTTCTTCATCCAGGACGAAGCCGAACAAAGAGGCCTGAGCCTGGCGGAGCTCTACCGCATCGGCCGCCAATCGCCCCGCCGCTTCTGGGGCGACTCGTACCCGACAACAGCCCAGCTGGACGACATCGAGAACCAGCCGGCGTTGATCCTCTACCACCGAAGCCATGTCATGCAGTTCAAGATCACCGAACTCTGGCGCCAAGGCCAGCAGACGTCGGAGGTATCGTATCGTCGCCTCGTCGACGAACTCACCCTGATCCTGGAGGTATGCATGCGCCTCATAGACTTCCATCTCAGACATGCTAACTCCCCCCACAAGGAAAACGACAGCATCCTCACCACCGCCCTTACCGCGCCAGCCTGCGACACCGCCAGCCGGCGCGTCCTGGAAACCATCTTCTGGGCGACCATCACCTTCTACGGCACGATCGTGTACTTCCACCTCTGCTTCAAGGACACCGTCCCGCCGACGTCGACCACCACCACCCAACAACACACCGCACAGCTACCCCCCCTGGAAACCGCGGTCAACCAGGTATTATCTCTCTCGCTCAAACTCCACCGCAGCCGACCCCACCTGATGGTTCGGATCATCTGGCCGCTGTTCATCGCGGGGATTGCGACGCCGGACCGCATCTACCAGGATTGGGTATCGATCCGGCTGCAGGAGCTAGGCCGGTACGGGCTGAACTACAGTCGCGTGAGTCGGCGGTTCGACGAGATTGTGATCCAGGGATGTGACCCGTTCGTTTCGATCTCTGCTTCTTCCGCTGATGTTGATGCTTCTGCCCATACGGCAGAGGGGATGCTGGATGTGGAGGATCTGGGGCCAGGGCTGGGGCTGGGGCTGCCGATGCGGATTGGTTGAGTACTACGGCCGTACGAAGGGAGTCAGTCGCATTGACGGCCCCCTAAACCAGGTCCAGCCCGGTCGCTGGGCTTCCATGTTTCGGTCGAACAAGAAATAGACACGGGGCTTGAGGCAGGCATGCGACATGCTGTGGCTTCAGGGAATGATTCTAGAAGCTAGTACTTTTTTTTGGTATGCTGTGTTCTTGCTTGGCGGTGATGCAGGATCTGGGTCATGATACATATTTTGCTTGTTTACTTTTACTAATAGAAACCAGAGATCCCGTCGCTGGGCTGGGGTTCATCACCAAGGATGATGCGTGCGGGGCACGCTGAAGAGAGGCGAGGCTGTACGCCCAGCAATTACACTGAACCTTACACAAGAGCGGGGGGAGTACAACACACGTTACTTCATAGCAGGAATCGCTACCGGAAACGGAAACGCAAACGCCAACGCCAACCCCCAAGACCAAATCCAAGACCAAAACCACCATATTCCAGAAAACACGCCAGCCAACCGCACCCCAAAACACCAGGACACCACCCTTACCCACCCCAAGCCCGTGAGGCCAACCGATATCTAGAATACCTGCACGCATTCTTGGCGACAGACTCGGCGGCACCACAAATAACACACAAAAAAAAACCCCCCGGATAGTCGGCAAGGAAGCAAGCACATCATACCAACACACACACAGCGAAGAGATTCAACTAGGATTATGCTTCAACGAGGCCTGACAGATCGGACACCGATATCGATGCTGCTCGACCCACAGGACCAAGCACGCGGCATGGAAGACATGGTCACAGCGATTCAGCACCACCACCTCATCCTGTTGGGGATGCGGTTGCGGCGGCTGTTTTTCAGTGGGTGCATGCTGCTGCTGCTGCTGCTGCTGCTGCTGCTCCGCGTCTAGCTCCGTGGAGCAAGAAGACGAGGAAAGCGATAGCGGCACCGACCCGCGGCGCCAATCGCCCAATCCGGATTCCATTCCTAATCCCCGTTCGAGATCGGAGTCTACTGCGCTGGTCGGTGCCAGCACTCCGCTGCCGCTGTGGTAGCATCGCTGGGGAATCCATGCGGGTTTTGGCTGTGTTGGTGGGAGGTTGGTGGTGGTGGTGGTGGTGGTGGGAAACTTCTCGTTTTCGTCTACTTTGAGACGCTCGAGACAGATGGCACTAGCAGGGCATAATATTAGCATAATAGCATAACTTTTGCGCAATTCCGAGGACGGGGTGGCAAATCGCGATAATCCACGGAGATAGGCGATGCGATGGGTCCTGATATCCAAGAAATGAGATAGATAAGGGAGGGAGGAAATCCTCGCCAAGGGATTCCGCCAAGAATCTCCGCCAAGAAGGGACTCTTGGCTTGCCTCTCTCTCTCTCTTTCTCATTGAATCCTCCGAATGCGCGGGGTGGGGGGGAGACAACCGATGACATAAGCAGCAACCCAAAGCGAAAAGCATACGAAATCAGACAGGGAAAGGAGGGCACTGCACAGGGAAAGACGACCCAGCCAAGCCAGGCCAAGAAAAGAACCCCAAAACAACCAAAGTTTCTGGACCCCGCCGGATGCGGAAACCCAATAAGACAGAAGTGGAAAAACGTACCAGGATTCCTGGGCATAATGCCAGGTCTCGTTGGTGCCCGAATGGGTTTGTTCTTCGAGCCAGCGTTCCACGCTGATGGGCAGCTGTTGCATTGAGGGACTGCCAGTCAGCGCTTGGAGGGCGCTGTCCCGCCGGAGGGGGTCGGAGGGGGTCGCGGTGGAGGATGTGCCGCCGGCCGCGGCGGCGGTGGCGGCGCGACGTCGGCGACGGTGCCATGTTAGAGCTCTTGCGTTGTTGCCATATTGTTAGTGATATTGCTGTTGATGCCGTTGATACTGGTGAAGAGTGTTTGATCGTGTTGGGGGTCTGTAGGATCTGGTGAGGTCACTGTTCGGTGACCCTCCCCTCCCCTCCCTCATCTCAACTTAGAGCAAAACCAAGAAGTCAGGAAACATCCCAAGACCACCCCAAGATCTTGGCGCCATGACACTCAGTATGTGGTACGCCGGAAAACGAGATAAGGGCTTGGCGGCTTTCCTTGAGAGGCTCTTTCCTTTGGGGTAAGGTAGGGCTGGAGGGGGGTGGGGGGGGGATGTGGGTGGGCGGAGACCAAAATGACGAATCTCTCGCGAATGAGCGCTCCTCCACCCACCCAACCGACACAAACAGCTTCGGGAAAGGGAAGCAGACAACAGAGAGAGAAACTTACATGGGCAGAAAGCTAACGACGATGAACAAAGCCGCGGCTCCGATGATCACGCCGACGATTTCGCCACTGGGGGGGGGAGGGCCGTGCTCCGTCATCGGCAATGATAGTTGATAAAATTGATTGATATAAGTATGATTATGCGAATCGAAATATGATCAGGGAATCGATGGAGACCACGTGAAACTGCGATGCGTGAGAGGTATGATGTATAAACGTATTTCTACATAAAAGTTGATGTAAGGATTAGTAGTCAGACAGACACGCAGGGCGTTCAGCCGTGGCAAGTAGCAAGCATAAGATAAGTTCGAAAGAGCTAATGCAGTATGTAGTAGAGAGCAGAGAGCAGAAAAGTAAGAGAACGAAAAAAAAAAAATAATAACACAAAAATTTCGGACCAGCCGACCGGGGAGAGAACACTTTAAAGTGTGTCCCCCTATTTGTTCTGAGTACCAGTCAGTGTTGCTTTGTTGTTTCAACTCGACCTCTCCCTTCTTTCGCCGGACGGCATCACGCAGGAAGGGACCGAAGGAAAACGGGAACCCCAACACGAGGACAGACTAAAGTGAAACTGTACTGTACGATGCGATGCATCTTCCCGCCAAGGGCTGGGCCGGGCTGGGCCTCCTTCTGCTCTTTCTCCGCGCTGCGGAACCGGCTTGGTAGTGAACCAGCGGGTACACACCCTGGCTCAGCTAATCACATCCCCATATCCAGCCCATGCAGTCACACTTCCACTTCCTTCCCCAGACTTGAAACCATGGATGCAAGCACAATTGTCTGCGTCATGGTTGCAGCGGCGAATCCTCTCACTGGATCGTAGGGGTTCTTGGCCGAGTCTGGGCATGACAGTCTCCCCAATTGCCTCCCTATTGCCCCCATTTCATCAACTGTCTCAGTAATGGGCTTATCGCCGAAGCGAGGTATGTCGAGCGCTGGTGAATGGAGGTAGTCGGAGATGATAGAGTTATATAAGGCTGTGTTCCCATCGTTCCTCGGTTCTAGGACATATTCCAAATCGATCGGATGCCAGATCTAGCTAGAACTTTTTATTCAGCGAAGACATCTAGACTATTGATGATTACATGGTTTAGAGTACACTGCCATCATCTATGACATCTTCCAGATAGATTAGATTACTTGCTTTCTTTTATCTTTTGATTATCAATCTTCGACCTATGAACCACCTGACTCGGTTCTCGACTGGAAGATGAAATCCAAATCTAACAACAACAGCAACAACAACACCCCCGGCACGCGTCTGTCTCAACCGGCGCACTCGTTACCCTGGGAGACCATCCTCCAGGAACTGCACGTGAACCCGGACCAGGGGCTTTCCAGTGCGGAGGCGGGAGCGCGGTTGCAGCAGGATGGGCCGAATGAGCTGGAGGATGACGAGGGGGTCTCGTTGTTGACGATCGTGATTCGGCAGGTGGCGAATGCGATGATGCTGGTGCGTTGATCCCCTGGTTATCTACACCGTTTCTTGAAAGACAAGAAGCTAACACCCGTCAAGGTCCTCATCATCGCCATGGCCGTCAGCTTCGGCATCCAATCCTGGATCGAAGGCGGAGTGATCGCGGCGGTGATCGGGCTGAACATCGTCGTGGGCGTGTACCAGGACTTCGCGGCGGAGAAGACGATGGGGTCGCTACGGTCGCTGAGCTCGCCGACGGGCACCGTCACCCGCGACGGCAAGACCAAGACGGTGCCGGCCAAGGAGCTGGTCGTGGGCGATGTCGTGGAGTTGAAGGTCGGCGATACCGTGCCGGCCGATGTTCGGTGAGTTTGCCTTTGCCCTTACTCTCCCAGAATTCAAACTGACCGCGCAACAGTCTCATCGAAACCATGAACCTCGAAACCGACGAAGCCCTGCTAACCGGCGAATCCCTCCCCATCGCCAAAACCCCGCACGACACGTATGCGGTAGAAACCGGGCCCGGCGACCGCCTCAACATCGCCTACAGCTCGACGACGATCACGCGGGGCCGCGGGCGCGGCATCATCACCAGCACCGGCATGGCCACCGAGATCGGCCTCATCGCCGCCGCCCTGCACGCCTCCAACCAGTCCACCCGCTACAAGCGCCGCACCCCGCGCACCAACCCGGAGGACAACACCCCCAAGAAGCGCGAGAAGGTCATCAACCCCCTCGCCAATCTCTGCCTCTCGACCAGCGCCTACGTCCTCAATTTTCTCGGGCTGAATACCGGGACGCCCCTGCAGCGGAAACTCTCGGCGCTGGCGCTGGTGCTCTTTGGGATCGCGGTGGTGTTTGCGCTGGTGGTGATGGGGGCGAATGGCATGCGGAATGATCGCGAGGTCATTATCTATGCGGTTGCCACGGGGCTGGCGATGATCCCGGCGTGTCTGGTGGTGGTGTTGACGATTACCATGGCGGCGGGGACGCGGTCGATGGTGAGTCGCAACGTGGTGGTGCGGCGGTTGGAGAGTCTTGAGATGTTGGGGGCGGTGCAGGATGTTTGTTCGGATAAGACGGGGACGTTGACGCAGGGGAAGATGGTCGTGAAGAGGGCCTGGGTGGCGGGTGTCGGGGGGTTGGTGGTCGTGGGTGAGGGCGGTGATGTCCTCGATCCGGGGAATGGGGACGGGGTGAGGTTGGTCTCTGGGCAGGAGGTCGAGGCAGGAGGGGAGAAGGAGAAGGGAGCGAATCCAGAAAGTGACGCTCAACCCTGGGAAGCGCGCAGGGAAGGCTTGTTGAATGCCCACGGGTCGGGCACCCTGTTGCAGCAGTACCTCGATGTCGCGGCCATGGCCAACCTGGCCCACGTGCATTACTCGGATGAGTCGAATGAGTGGCAGGCTCGTGGCGAGCCCACGGATATCGCTATCCAGGTCTTCGCGATGCGCTTTCAGTGGGGCAGGGAGCGGTGGACGGGCGGCCGGAACCCGGTCTGGACGCAGAAGGCCGAGTATCCCTTCGATTCGACCGTCAAGAAGATGTCGGTGATCTTCGAGAATACTGAGACCTCGGCCCAGATGGTGTTCACCAAGGGTGCAGTGGAGCGGGTGCTGGAGGCGTGTACGCAGGCTGTCTGGTCCGCAGGCGCAGACGCCACTCCGCTGGACGAGGAGAAGAGGCAGGAGATTCTCCAGAAGATGGAGGATCTCGCGAAAGAAGGTCTGCGTGTGCTCGCGCTGGCCTGTCGGCCGATTGAGCCCCGCGACGAGACGCCCGCGCGCGAGGAGGTGGAGAAAGATCTCACCTTCTGCGGGCTGATCGGGCTGTATGATCCGCCACGGCCGGAGACGGCGGGGGCGATCGAGGAGTGTCGACGCGCGGGGATCACGGTGCACATGGTGACGGGCGACCACCCGGGCACGGCGCGGGCCATCGCGGCGCAAGTCGGGATTATCCCGCGAGACATGGCCAGCGTCGCGCAGGACGTCGCCGACGCGATGGTTATGACGGCCAGCCAGTTCGACCGACTGAGCGACGAGCAGATCGACGAGCTCCCGACCTTACCGCTGGTCATCGCCCGCTGCGCGCCCACCACCAAGGTGCGCATGATCGATGCCCTGCACCGACGCGGCCGGTACGCCGCCATGACCGGCGACGGGGTCAACGACTCGCCCTCCCTCAAGCGGGCGGACGTGGGCATCGCCATGGGCCAGTCCGGCTCCGACGTCGCCAAGGACGCTTCGGAACTGGTCCTGACTGATGACAACTTCGCCTCGATCATCAATGGCATCGAGGAAGGCCGCCGCATCTTCGACAACATTCAGAAGTTCGTCCTCCACCTTCTCGCCGAGAACGTCGGCCTCGCCCTGACCCTGCTCATCGGGCTGGCCTTCAAGGACGAGAACGGCCAGTCCGTCTTCCCCATCGCGCCCGTGGAGATCCTCTGGATCATCATGGTCACTTCTGGCCTGCCGGACATGGGACTGGGGATGGAAGTGGCGGCTCCGGACATCATGGATCGACCACCTCAAAGTGTACGTTAGCCCTTACTTCTCGAAAAGAAAGTCCTCAACTAACCACCCCCTCAATAGAAACAAGGCATTTTCACCTGGGAAGTGATAATCGACACCCTAGTCTACGGCGTGTGGATGGCAGCCCTCTCCCTCTCGGCCTTCTCGCTGGTGCTCTTCGCCTGGGGCGACGGCAACCTCGCGACGGGGTGCAACAGCGACTACACCTCGGCCTGCGACACGGTCTATCGCGCACGCGCCACCACCTTCGTGTGCATGACCTGGTTCGCCCTGTTCCTGGCGTGGGAAATGGTCGACCTCCGCCGGAGTTTCTTCAGCCTGCCGATTACCGGTGCCGAAGATCAGTCTAGCACCAGAACGTTCGTGTCCCGACTGAGAGGCTGGCTCGCCTCCCTCCGCCGCAACCGCTTCCTCTTCACGGGCATCATGATCGGGTTCGTGACCACCTTCCCGATCCTGTACATCCCCGTCATCAACGACGTGGTCTTCAAGCACATCGGGATCTCCTGGGAGTGGGGGGTGGTGTTTGTCGAGGCGGGGCTGTTTTTTGTGGGTGCGGAGGGGTGGAAATGGGCCAAGCGGGTGTATTTCCGGCGGGTGGCACATAAATTGCGGCAGGATGGAAAGGGTGGTCGTGGGAGGCTGATGGAGAGGGAGGAGAAGAGGGATTTTAGTCGGTATACCACGATGAGTCGCGAGGAGGGCGGCGGGGTCATGCAGAAGGAGGTGTCGATGGTTTAGATCTCGTTTTCTTTGTGGCTGGAGGTGGTGAGAAAATTACGGGGGGATAGATTCTCTGATAGATTGTGCATAGTTTCTTAATTGCGTTGATTGATGAATCGTTGATATCTTTCTACTTTGGGGAAGCGGTCTTGAGGCTTTATTGATCCTCGATTGGCAAATAGCTCTGCTCCTACTTGAGGAATTGTGTATTGGTCATTGAAAACTCCTTTTTGCCTCTACGTCAGAAAGAAAAAGTTGAATTAACTGATATCACATTTTTGGAGTGATAGTGATCTTAATCAAGATAAATCGAAGAGATTTCGGCCATCTAATATTTTTTTTTTTGGTGGTTGAAATTGAACTACCGTATAAAAGAACGTATAGATATCAAAAGCGGAAAAAAAGCTGAACATCATAATCAATGTGTCCATCATCAAACATGCATGTCATCAAGAGCGACTGGACACTGACACTGCGTAAAGCTGTCCTTCAATCCCCCGCCGATTTCGATCCACTTTCCACCCCATGCACCTTCTCTTGAGCCTATAGTCTCACTTGATAGAGAACAAGGGAAGGCATCGTACACCACAGTTGTTATGCCACAGATCGCAAGTGACGTTTGCTGCCTGAGTGTCTTGTCCCCCGCTTCAACGCGGAGTGGTTAGGATGGATCAAAAGGGACGCTCGAAGGTTGCGCTAGAGCACAAGGCATACTGTACATATTTCGAACCAAGCCATGCGACTCAAGATCGACAATCATTGCTGTTGGGCAAGCCGTGCCATGTAGCGTACACAGTGTTCTCATTTAGCTCGGAACTGCTGGCTACCAGTCTTCTTATTTTTGCTCTGCAATTAGGGCTGCGGTTCCCTTTTTAGAAGTCAAAGGCCACTTTCCCCTTGAAGATCTCCTCTTTAGTATGCGCCTTTAACCTGTTCTAATGGTTGAGTTCCAAAGCCGCTTTTTCAGAACTCAATCTGGTGCATTGCTTGCTTCTTTCTTGGCTTTTCTTTTTTTTTCTGTCAAATAAACAAAATGCTGAAATTATGTATATATTGAATAATTCCAGCTCCCTTATGCCCTAACCGGAAGTGGGGGATCACAACCTTGAAGCAACAATGGTAAGGCTGCCGGCGTTCCGCTGTGTGGTATGCACTAAGTAATTGTGTGGGGACATCAACCTACCAACAGATCATCTCCTGTGTGATAAATTGATTGTGGCTATAACAGACTCGTCTTATCATTAACCTGTCACACAGAAAACGTCTTATCAGCTCACTACATCTCTTATCTTGCATGCAGGCCTCCCCGCTCTCTCCTCACGTGGATGGCGAAAGATAAGGCTTGGAGTACTGAGTATAAATCCGGATCGACGCCGACGCCTCTTTCTCCGCATTTCGGTTGATCCTCGGCCTTGGTGAAGTGGTCCTCTCCATGAATCCTTGAACAGCACAATCACCATCTCCCTGATCTATATTATCTTCGATCCAGCAGCATTCATCATCCAGTCAGAAAGAATGAATGAGCACCAACCATAATGTCCACAACCACAACCACGAAAACGAAAACCAGCAAGGACAACCGCCAAGGCCGTCGCTTCCGAACGGGCTGTAAGACCTGTAAATCGAGACGGGTATGCTTCCGTCCGTTCCCTAATGCTTTCATTTGAAGACGCGACTCATTTGCAAGTAAAGATTCAATGCGACGAAACGAGGCCGGCGTGTAACGCGTGCGTGAAGCAAGGGCGCACTTGTCCCGGATATCAGCGCGAGTTCAAATGGTCGACTAAACATGAGCTTTCTTCGGCGCGTGCTCGGAGGAGGACGGCTGAGAGCGAGGAAGGGGATTCAATGACAGGCGTCGCGGGAGAAAGTCCCGAGTCGACGGGTTCGACGGTCGAGGTGGAGAATAAACAGTTGGAGGAGGCGTTTGATGCGGTGTCTGGGCTGTTGGCGTCGGAGGGGGGTGGTCATGGCCATGATATTGGGGGCAATAGTGGTGGAATACCGACGGTGGGCAGTTTGGATGGACTGGCCGAGTTGTATGGGAGGATCTACGGCGATAGTTTTGGGTGGTTGATGGGGCTGGATGAGGATGATCAGACTCAAGCCCAGGCTCAGGTTGTGGCGCAAGTACAGGAGGAACTTCCAGAAAGCATTCAGGCAGACCTTCCTGTGGGTGGCCTGGAAGAGGATGAAGTGGATGAGCCGGCTGAATTCGAAGCACTCCTGCAGAGCGATGTTCTCGCCCTCGAGGACGATGTACCACAACCCATCCTCTCCACCCCGACCATGACGGAAACCACCCCTTTCTTGATCGAATACTGGTTCAAGAACGTGTGTTCGATGTGGTCGAGCTTCGACTCGGACCGCAACCTCATCCGCAAACTGGCGTCTCACACGTGGAGCCACAACGCCGCCGTCTTCCACAGTCTGCAGACCATGTCAGCCCTACATCTGTCCGAGCAACTGCCTCACCTCCACGCCACAGCCACCACCTCGTGGACCGCCGCCATGCAGTCCATCCAACAGGAACTATCCACCTTCACGCAGCACAGATCCTCTCCCCCCCAGTTCCCCACAGGCCTCCTCCTCGCCCTGGCCGGCATCGGCACGACCACCTGCTGGACCGACAGCCAACAGCTGGGGATCCCCCTTCTCCAGAAGATGAAAACCATCCTAGCCTACTACAACCAACCGGGCATGCTCAGCGCGAGCACCACGGACCGGACGTACCTCGAGTTCTTCAACGACAGCTGCGCGTACTGGGACATCCTATGCCGCGTGGTCACCGACGAGCAGGATGCCACGGGCCCTGCGACTACCACTCTCATCGGCCCAATCCCCGGTTCTTCTCCGCCATCAACAACAACCACAAACACATTCACCTCCCCACACCCCTGGGTCGGCGTCTCGCGCCCCATTCTCGACCTCTTCGCGCACACCATCCTCCTCTGCCGCCGCCACAGCAAACGCCTCCGCTCCCCCAATCACGCCACCCTGCACTCCCTCCAAGAACTCATCCGCGACATCCACGCCGCCCGCGCCCTCCGCCAGACCCTCACATCCACGACCCTGCAGTCCAGCAACCTCACCGAAACCGGGGACGCACGAACCCCGCTCTCCCACCTAGTAGACGTCGCAGAGGGCTACCGCCTCGCCGCCCTGCTGCACCTGTACCAAACCTTCCCCGATCTCCGCGACGACCACACCCGCGAGCTCGGTGCAGCGGATATCTCGAACTGGAGTCTGCAAGCCCTAGCCCTGGAGTTATTGGACCTAGTAAAACGAATCCCATTGGAGTCGGGGTCACGGGTGATCCAGCCGCTGCTATACCTGTCCATCGCGACGGGGCTGAAAGCGCCGGACGCGCAGAGTGCGGTGGGGGCGCCGCTGCTCAACCAGATGGCGCTGCAGGTGAGTCAGGCGCGGCGAGTGGTGATGCAGCGGGTCAGCGTCTTGGAGTACAGTCTCCCGTCGAAACCGATCCGGGTGCTGAAGGCGCTGATCCAGCGGATCTGGGAGGTCGGGGATCGCGAGGGGGAGGTCGGGGTCGGGGGCGGGATGGCGAAGCATTGGAGTGAGGTTATGGAGGAGGGGAGGTTGAGGACTATGTTTGGGTGATTTGGGGGGTTTTGATGTTTTGATGTAGGGAGAAGAATTGCTGATGTCCTTGGTGTTGTGTCAGTATGGATGACAGGATGAAGGAGAGTATTTGGCTGGGGATTTATGAGCCTCGTTAAGGCAGTTAACTACTCTCTGATCTTTCCTGATTATCTGAGTGCGGAGTATTGTATACATCCAACTTACAAAAAGCTAGATTGAGATGGAGCCGATGGTATCCGAGAGCCACCGTGCACGTTCTCGCATCATGTCAACTTTGTCAACTTAAACTTCCGTCCCTTCCGTGGTGAATCGTGCAAGAAAGTCTCCATCCTAGAGGGAAATTCAAAATAGCCTCCTGGCCGGTTTTCGACCCGAGCCTGCACCCTTTGCGGGTGGATAATATTACGTTAATAGTTCAAGGATCATGTCACAATGGCTGCATTGGTCTCTATGTAACTCATGAAGTGAAAATGGTATCCCGGTGGTGTACGTGCTTGCTCATGCACTCAGTCCCTTCAGGTTGATACTCTTCGGTCGCTCGATGGGCAAGCCCAATGCACGATCCCAGATCAATTGCACCAACGGGCCCAGAGCCCGACTCACGCCGAAGGTCACGGTGTAGTACAGCGGTTGCGTGAAACCGTAGTGATAGAAGAGCACACCCGAGGCGGCATCGACGTTCGGATGAGGGTTCTTGGTCTGTATGATTTGTCAGTTTGATTCCCGTCTTGCAGAGGGAGAGAAGGAACCCACCTTGCCATGTTCCGTCAGCACGCCCGGCGCAATCTCCGACGTCTGCTGCACCAGCTTGAACACCGGGTTGGACTGCACGTCCGGCCGCGCCGCCGCAAAGTCCATCAGCGCCTGGAACCGCGGGTCCGGCTGCCGCAGCACCCCATGTCCGTATCCAGGCACCACGCGGCCCGACCGCAGCGTGGTCCACAGATACTCCCGCACGGCCTCGTCCGTCGCCCCCGACCCGATCTCCGTCTGCATCGCCAGGATCCACCGCAGCACCTCCTGGGCGGCCAGCCCGTGCAGCGGACCCGCCAACCCCAACAACCCAGCGCTGTAGCTGAGGAACGGATCGCTGAGGGCACTGCCCACCAAGTGCGTCGTGTGCGCCGACACATTGCCGCCCTCGTGGTCGCCGTGCAGCGCCAGGTACAGGCGCAGCAGATCGTGGAAGTCGCCGTGCGTGGTCGGGTCCCCTTTCCCCAACAGGGCGGCGAAGTTGGCCGACCAGTCGAGCGCGCCGTCCAGCGGCTGCGTGCCGACCTGGTCCACGGCGTCCGGGCGGAAGACCAGCGCGGCGACGCGGGGGATCTTGGCCAGCAGGCTGATCGCGTCGTCGAAGGTCGGCTCCCAGTACTCGGCCTTGGGCAGGCCGCGGGCGTACTCCAGGGCAAAACGGGATTCGGTGTTAAGGGCGGCCACGGCGATGGACAGCTGGGTCATCGGGTGCATCTCCCGTGGGAAGGACTTGATGAGGTTGAGCAGGTGCTGCGGCAGGTGAGACTGCTCGGCGAGCTGGCGCGAGAAGGCCCGCACTTGGGCGGTCGACGGCACCTGGCCCGTCAGCAGCAGCCAGAACATCGCCTCGGGAAGCATCTCCGTGCCCACGGGTCCCTTGGGCAGCTCCCGCTGGCAGTCCTTGATCGTCTTGCCGTGGAACCGGATCCCCTCGTTCGGGTCGAGCACCGACCCTTCCCACAGGAGCGCCTTCAGACCCCGCTGCCCGCCGATGACGTTGCCCACGGTCACTTCGCCGATGACCTGGTCGCTGCGCGCTTTCACTTGTTTGAGGAGATCGCGTTTCGCGGGGATGACGGCCTTGAGGGCGGTTTTGAGATCGGGTTCGGTGGCATAGGTGCGACGGAAGAGGGGAGTCTAGATGGGTGGAAGGTCAGAGGGGGGCTTGGCGACTATTACCAAGGGAGACGCACTTGGGTTAGTCGCGAGGCATGACGGGTGGTGGTACGTATAGGTAGAGCCATGTTGTGAGTTTGCGTTGTGAACAATCGCTGCAGGGAAGGGGAAAGGAGGAGTCAAGATCCTGTCCTGACTGTTGAATGTGCGAGTGTTGTTCTAGGGAAGAGGTGTGAGGGTGTGAGCGTGTGAACGTGTGAACGTGTGAAAGTTCTACAAGGGGAGAGGGAGACAAGGGGAGGGGAAATAGCCCTCAGGCTACCTAGACACAGGCGCAGATATACCTACCTACCTACCTGTACTGTACTTAACTAGCCTCGGTCATGAAAGCGGTTGGACGCGGAGATCAATACCGAGAGTCCGACCGAGGCAAGGGAGGAGGAGACGGCTGCATGCGGCCAGTCCATATTACACCGCCGTACAGCCAGGGGTTGTTATGTGCCTGCAATCATGGGCGACCGGAGATTTCTTTATTCTTTATTGAAGCGCCGATCAGCACATCACCTAATAATTGCGTCGGTCTACCTTAGCCTCCCTCTTAGCCTTTCACTATAGCCTCCCAACTGGGTTGCGGCGGTGAACAGCGCCATGGTTCGGATGAGGAAGGAAAAGTCTCTCTCTCTCTCTCTCTCTGTCTTGTGTCTGGAATCGCCCGATCGTACGGAGTACACTGATATATACGCTTTCTGACAGACAATGTGCTTCCTAGTAGTTCCACAGCAGCAGCCTGCAGTGTAGTCGACATCATGGATCACAATGGATTCTGTCAGACTCAGACCACTTCCCACTTCCCACTTCTTAGTGTTGCTCCACCCAGTGGATCTTCTCCCCCTCTTCTCCGTGCGGGGTAAGCCCAATCCGGACGGCATGTTGCCGCCTGACTTTCCTGGCATTAATATAGCTGCCCCAGGCCCTAAGGCATGAGTGGCACCGCCTCACCTGTTTACGTCATCAATGGCTTCAACAGCGGCTTCCTTGTCCCTGCTGAGCCACATTCTTCTGATTGGCGCCAGCCACGCCTCAGGCAGAGATTTCACTGCCCACCTTGGCCAATCAACATCTCTGAAAAAAAAGTCCCCCGCCGCCCGCTCGATTTTTCTCTCCCATCTCATTGTTTTCTCGCCCCCCTCCTCCTCCTCCTCCTCCTTCTCCTGACGTTGTGTATCCTCTCCACTCTTCCTTTTTCTGTGTTTTTGGTGTTTGGAACGCATCCTCCAGGAGGATTGCTGCTTTGTTGTTTGATTTGTGGTTGTATAGTTCTTTCCATTCTCCATTCAGTCAGGTTCTTCTCTTATCTCTCTCTCTCCTGCTCCGAACGAGGCTGAACGCCCCTCTCCGCCCGCCTCCAAAAATCCACGGCTTACGGCTTGTGCTGGTTGGAAGCCTTCACCACTTCACCACAATAGAATACCCCGCGCATATTTAGAATGCCTCACCCCGAATCTCCCACTCCCGCCATGCAGACCGCTGTCTCCAAAACCCCCTCCGGGGTCCCCCCCACCTACGAGGAGATCGGCTCTCTCCTCCACACCATCTTCAACGCAGAGACCTCCCAGCAGTCCCTCGATGCCGCCTACGCCCTGACCAACCTTCTTATCCAGAGCGTTGGTGCTGCTGGCTTCACACACTACAATATCCTGCCCCAGATCCAGAAGGCTGCCGTCGATAAGAAGAATGGCGCTCTCCGCGAAAGCGCCATGCTGATCCTCGGCGCCATGTTCGAACGCTTCCCCCGCGAACACCCTCTCAGCGAAGTCGTCTTCCTGCTCCAAGACGGTGGTCTGTTGCACCTCGCCCTCGATTTGCTGGCCGATAAGGGTGCTGTCGTCCGCGAGGCTGCTCAGTATGCCATCGACGCTCTCTTCGCCTGCCTGAAGGCCGAGTCCCTCGCCAACGGCCTCCTGCCCGCCCTCTCCGCGTATCTGAACCGCAACACTGCCAAGTGGCAGGGCTTCGTCGGCGCCTACGCTCTCATCGAGAAGATGGCCGTGAAGGCTCAGATGGGTGCTGGTTCCCTCGAGGAGGAGCGCGAGAAGGATTTGCTGCGCGAGGCCATGGGCAAGACCCTCAAGGACCTGATTCCTCTGGTCGAGTCCGGTATGCACGACTTGAAGAATGAAGTCGCCAAGCAGTCTATCAAGACTATGAACGCCATCACGACCCTGCTGTCCAACGACGACGTCGCTCCCCGCATTCCTCTCCTGATCAAGACCATGGAGCAGCCTTCCGAGCAGACCCTGCAAAAGGCCATCCATGCCTTGTCCCAGACCACTTTCGTCGCCATTGTCACCTCTCCCGTTCTCGCCCTGCTCACTCCCCTCCTCGAACGCTCGCTGAACGCCCCCACTACCCCCCAGGAGACCCTCCGCCAGACCGTTGTCGTCGTCGAGAACTTGACCAAGCTGGTCCACGACCCCGCTGAGGCTCGTACCTTCTTGCCCAAGCTCAAGCCTGGTGTGCAGCGCGTCAAGGACCGTGCCTCTCTTCCTGAGGTGCGTGAGCTTGCCACCCGTGCTCTGGACGTCATCGAGAAGGCTATGGCCGACAAGGATGTTGCTGCCGGTGTGGTTGCCAAGATCACCCCCGATGAGGTTCGCACCGTCTTGGAGGCTAAGATCCAAGAGCAAGGCGGCCTGGTGCACCCCGAGCTGGTGACCTTGTTCGAGCTCGGTAAGAACTACATCTCGGAGATGGTCCGTGAGGATGTCAACTGCCGCATGCTTGACCGCATCCCCGCCTGCGTCGGTCCTTACCTGCGCGGTCTCTTGGCGGATGAGAAGCACGACGCAGTCGCGGCAGCACTGGAGGCCCACTTCACTGAGGAGGATCACCGAAAGTATGGTCGCCCCGAGCCCGAAGATCCCAACGAGGTTGAAATCGTCAACGCCAATTTCTCTCTGGCCTACGGTGGTATGTTGCTGCTGTCGCACACCAACCTTCGTCTGCTGAAGGGACACCGTTACGGTCTGTGCGGTCGCAACGGTGCGGGCAAGTCCACCCTCATGCGCAGTATCGCCAACGACAAGCTGGAGGGCTTCCCCCCTCAGGATGTCGTCCGCACCTGCTTCGTCGAGCACAACCAGGGTGAGGATGCTGATTTGAGCATCTACGAGTTCGTCGTGAAGGACCCTAAGATCGCTGCGGAGGGTGAAGAGCACGTCCGTAACGTTCTGCTGGAGTTCGGCTTCACCGATGGCCCGGAGGGTCGCCAGAACCAGCGCGTCGGATCCCTGTCTGGCGGTTGGAAGATGAAGCTGGCTTTGGCCCGTGCCATGTTGCTGAAGGCCGATGTGCTCTTGCTGGACGAACCTACTAACCACTTGGACGTCGCCAATGTCAAGTGGCTTCAGGAATACCTGAAGGCCCACACTGAGATCACCAGCTTGATCGTCTCTCACGACTCTGGTTTCTTGGATGAGGTCTGTACCGACATCTACCACTACGAGCAGAAGAAGCTGGTTTGCTACAAGGGTAACCTGGCCGAGTAAGTGTCCTTCAATCCTTTGTCTCTTCACAACCACTAACCATGCGCGCAGCTTTGTGAAGGTCAAGCCCGAGGCCAAGAGCTACTACACCCTGTCCGCCAGCAATGTTCAGTTCAAGTTCCCTCCTCCCGGTATCTTGTCCGGTATCAAGTCCAACACCCGCTCCATTCTCCGTATGACCGACTGCTCCTACACCTACCCTGGAGCCAGCAAGCCCTCGCTGACGGGCGCCTCGCTGTCGTTGACCCTCTCTTCCCGTGTCGCTATCATCGGTGGTAACGGTGCGGGTAAGTCGACCTTCATCAAGATGCTGACGGGTGAGACCATCCCGCAGACCGGCAAGGTCGAGAAGCACCCCAATCTCCGTATCGGTTACATCAAGCAGCACGCTCTGGAGCACGTTGAGATGCACTTGGAGAAGACCCCCAGTCAGTACCTGCAGTGGCGCTACGCCAACGGTGATGATCGTGAAGTGCACTTGAAGCAGACCCGCATCCTTACCGAGCAGGACAAGGCGCAGTTGGAGAAGCCTGTGGATCTGGGTGATGGCCGTGGACCTCGTCGCATTGAGGCTCTGATGGGTCGTCAGAAGTGGAAGAAGTCCTTCCAGTATGAAGTGTAAGTCGGAGTGCCATGTTGGATTGTCTACATATCGCTAACCTGCCGTCTAGTAAATGGATCGGTCTTCTTCCCAAGCACAACACCATGATCTCTCGTGAAACCCTTACCGAGCTGGGATTCGCCAAGCTGGTCCAGGAGTTTGACGACCACGAGGCATCCCGCGAGGGTCTTGGTTTCCGTATCCTCGAGCCCAAGATTATTGCCAAGCATTTTGAAGATGTTGGTCTGGACCCCGAGATTGCCGCTCACAACCAGATTTCTGGTCTGTCTGGTGGTCAGAAGGTCAAGGTTGTGCTGGCTGGAGCCATGTGGAACAACCCTCACTTGCTGGTGCTGGACGAGCCGACTAACTTCTTGGATCGTGATTCCCTGGGTGGTCTGGCGGTTGCCATTCGCGACTTCAAGGGTGGTGTGGTCATGATCTCTCACAACGAAGAGTTCGTGGGTGCGCTGTGTCCCGAACAGCTGCACATTGCCGACGGTCGTATTGTTGGCCGCACCAGCAATGCTGTTGCTCTTGATCGTTTCGAGGACAGTGCCACCAGCACCCCTCAGCCCGGCAGCACTGCGGCCAACTCGACCACCACCAGTGCCGCCGCCTCGGCGGTGAACTCGGGAGCGGAAGAAGGCGAGTTGAAGTTCAAGGCTCGCAAGAAGAAGAAGATGACTCGTGCGCAGATAAAGGAGCGCGAGGCGCGTCGTCGTCTGCGTCACCTAGAGTGGCTGCAAAGTCCTAAGGGTACTCCCAAGCCCCCGGACACGGATGATGAGGAGTAGAGTGTGAATGAATGACCGCGATGATTGCTTCATTGGCTAATAGACCTTTTTGTTTGCTTGATGACTGTCCATGAGTATATAGAGCTGTAGACGAGATTCTCAGCATAGAGCATCCATTTCGTTTTGGTTTTCAAGATCCGTATGTAAACAGGTCCAAACGCAGGTTACGTAGCGGCTTGCTGTAAGTTACAGTATCTTACTTTGTCAGTACCATACGCTGAGTTGTCGTCATGCAGCCCCAGTTTGGTCTCCACCGGGCGCGGGTTGCCCGCGGCAGGAACCAATGCCAGAAAGCTTGCGGTGACAATCCCCTGGCCAGAACCTGCGAATTGTCACAAAGTCCACCACTCCCAATCTCCCAGTCCACTTCTCCCTCCTTCATCATCCAATCCCCATACCTCCATCTCCATCCCCCTCTCCCCTAATTCAATGCAATTCTTTGCTCTCCTTTCCCTGACATGTCCTCTCCGTCTTGTGCATCTTCACATTCTTTTGCATCCCTCTGATCCATGATTCTCTATCGAATAAGCACAATTTAAAGACTCCGCCAAACAATGCCACCCAACCCGGGACCCCCTCCTCCCTACCGGGACCACCTCAAACAAGACGCGCCCTCCCGCAAATCGCTCTCCTCCTTCGCCCCGATTCCCGAAGAAGAATCCTCGCCATCCGCCCACATTGACGACCGATTCACCCTCTCCGACCTCTCCGATGACGACTACAACCTCCACAATCACAATACCGGCGGCAGCGGCAGCAGCAGGAGCAGCAGCAGCCAGATCAAACTCCGCCGCATTGACAACCACCACAGCCGCCACAGCTCCACCGCATCCAAACCCGCCTACGCCTACCCCACGAGTAACAACAACAGTGCCCGCCCCTCGGACGTTGAAGCCTACCTCTCCTCCATCACCGCCGCAGAACGCGAACTCCTGACCGCGGCGCATCAGTTCGAACTCTCCGACGACGAGGAGGACAGCGACGACAGCGATGCGCGCTCCGTGGGCTCGGACGTGGGGTTGAGGAAGGGGTCAAAGGGACATCATCGGAGAAGATCGTCGACTTTCAAGAAGCATACGCCGCATATGGGGTGGGGGTGGACGACGACGACCAGATACTATTATCGGAAGGTTTGGTGCCGTGCGCTACTGGTGGTCGTGTTGGTGTTGGGGGCGTTGGTGTGGGTGTTTCTGCGGTTTGCGGCGCGTGGCGGCTGGGATGCGGGGAGGGTGGAGGTGGTGAGTTTTTTTCCCCCTGACTACATGGTTACTTGAGGTGTAAGAGGATGCTGGGCTAATTGTGGTTTTGCTGCGTTTGTGCAGTATATGCCTCCCTCCGAATCATGGTTCCCGACGCCGCAGGGCGGTGCGCTGGAGGATTGGGCGGATGATTATCGGAGGGCGGAATTGTTGGTGCGGAATATGACGCTCATCGAGAAGGTTAACATCACGACGGGCGTTGGATGGCAGATGGGCATGTGTGTGGGGAATACAGGTTCGTCTTGATCGGAATATCCTGGCTTGGTGACTACGTGGAAATTAACTTTACACCGCTATACAGCGCCCGCCGAATTTGTCAAGTTTCCCTCGTTGTGTCTGCAGGACGGACCACTGGGGCTGCGCTATGCCGATTTGATCTCCGCCTTTCCCGCTGGTATCACCACCGGCGCGACCTGGAATCGCGAGTTGATCCGCCAGCGGGGCGTGGCGTTGGGCGAGGAAGCGCGCACCAAAGGTGTCAATGTGCTTCTCGGTCCTTCTATGGGCCCCTTGGGGATGATGCCTGCTGGTGGTCGCAACTGGGAAGCGTTTGGGGCGGACCCGGTTTTGCAGGGTGTGGCGGCCGCGGAGACTATTCGCGGCATTCAGAGCACCGGGGTGATGGCTACGGCCAAGCACTACATCATGAACGAGCAGGAACATTTCCGTCAGCCCTACGAGTGGGGCATCGCAACGGCCCTATCATCCAACATCAACGACCGTGCACTACATGAGGTCTTTCTCTGGCCCTTCGCGGAAGCCATCCGGGCCGATGTCGCCAGTGTCATGTGTTCGTACCAGATGGTGAACAACAGCCATGCATGTGAGAACAGCAAGCTTCTGAACGGGATCCTCAAGGACGAACTGGGTTTCCAGGGCTTCGTGCAGTCCGACTGGCTGGCTCAGCGCTCGGGCATCAATAGCGCTCTAGGCGGGCTCGACATGAGCATGCCCGGCGACGGGCTTCGCTGGGCGGACGGCAAGTCGCTCTGGGGATCGGAGCTGACTCGTGCCGTGCTTAACACTTCTGTCCCGATGGAGCGGTTGAACGATATGGTGACTCGCATCGTAGCTGCTTGGTACCATTTGGGCCAAGACACGTGGGAGCGACCACCGCCGGAAGGCAACGGCGGTCCCAACTTCTCCTCTTGGACCAACGACGAGGTGGGCTGGATCTATCAGGGATCCCCCAGTGACGAAACCTACGGTGTGGTGAATCGCTTTATTAACGCGCAGGGCGAGGGCGACAATGCCCATTGGATCATTGCGCGCAAGGTCGCGACCGAGGGAATTGTGCTCGTAAAGAATGACCGCCAGACCCTCCCGTTGTCCCGCCGCCCCACGACTGAGTCCGGAGCCGTGTTTCGCGTGGGTGTCTACGGTGATGATGCGGGCCCGGCAATGGGTCCCAACGCCTGCGCCGATCGCGGCTGCAACCAAGGAACCTTGGCGATGGGCTGGGGCAGCGGCACGGCCGAGTTTCCGTATCTGGTCAGCCCCTTTGAGGCTCTGCAGTCCGCCTGGGAGACAGAGATCGAACTCAGCCCCTACCTCCGCAACGCGGTGATGCCGGCGGAGGTGGCGGACAAGGATCTCTGCTTGGTGTTCGCCAATGCCGACTCGGGCGAAGGCTTCATCTCCGCGGGGGGCATTCACGGCGACCGCAATAACCTGTTCCTGCAGAAGGGCGGCGACACGCTGATCGAGACGGTCGCTCGAAACTGCGCTGGGCCGACCGTGGTGGTTGTGCATGCGGTGGGTCCGGTCGTGGTGGAATCGTGGATCGATCTGCCAGGGGTTGATGCCGTGCTTTTCGCCCATCTGCCTGGCCAAGAGAGCGGCAATGCGTTGATGGACGTCTTGTTTGGCGTGGTCGATGCCAGTGGGCGGCTGCCATACACGGTCGGCAAGAGTCTGGAAGACTACGGACCCGGGGCGCAGGTCTTGTATGAGCCTAATGCACCCGTGCCGCAGGTAGATTTCCAGGACGGGCTGTATATTGATCATCGGTATTTCGATCGACACAACATCACGCCACGATTCGAGTTCGGGTTTGGATTGTCGTACACGACGTTTGAGCTTGCCGATCTTCATGTCCAGGGGCTGCAGTCCAAATCCCGTCTCCCGGCGTCTCGACCGCCCCAGACCGTCTTCCCCCCCGAGTACGACGCGGAGCCTCCACGCAATGAGTCGGTGTTGTTCCCTGCAGAGTTCCGGGCGGTCCCTCAATTCATCTATCCGTACCTCACGTCGATGGACGGCACTGCGGCGGCCAACTACACGCACTATCCGGAGGGGTACGACGAACCGCAGCCGCTATCGCCCGCCGGCGGTGGATTGGGCGGAAATCCATCGCTCTATGACGAGGTGGTGAATGTCGAGGTTGAGGTGCGCAACACAGGACCGCGGGCCGGTCAGACCGTGGTGCAGGTGTATGTCTCATTCCCTGGAGAAGTGACCGAGGATGGCGACTGGGTGGAGGTGCACGAGGGGGCGCGGCGGTCCAGCAAGGTGAAGCTGGAGCGGATGCCTGAGCCGATTGAGTTTCCGTCGCGCGTGCTGCGGAACTTCACCAAGGTCGCGCTGGAGGCCGGGGAGAGGCAGACGGTGGCGATGACGTTGGCCCGGAAGGACCTGAGTTACTGGAGTGTGCGCGAGCAGAATTGGGTGATGCCGGACGGCGAGTTTGAGATTTGGGTCGGACAGAGCTCACGCGACCTGCCTTTACGAGGGGAATATTGATGATGTTTCTGATGTTCGTGATGAGGTCCGTTGCCCATTGGGGATGGTGCCGAGTACTACTTTGTGATGATTAGTGAGACACACATTAGACCCGAGACAGAAAGGCACCAAGGCACCGGGGGCAATACATTGGAGGGCAAATTCGGCGGAAACCGAGACATTCAGACATTGTACAGTTGCATTGCATGAAGCTAGCATTCGTATATGTAAATAAAAAAAGAATCGCCGATGTTTGGAGATTGCCTGGTTTTTTTTGTTTGTGGTGTCTTAGACTAGTCTTAGTTGACGGTGTTCGTGAATGTTCTGCAGGTATCGATCGAGTTTAGCCGTGGGGCTGAACTGACTGCACCAGAAGCGAAGCAGCGAATGATGTCATCTCTTAAAATAGTACATTTTGTTCAAGGATCCACAGGGTCCAGCGGCAGCTTCGGGTCGGGTAAGACGGTTGCTGATGAATGATAACCTAAACAGAATGTCATTTGGGAGGAATGGGGGGAGGGAATTGGGGCATTGTTCGGACAGTCCCCAACTTCCTTTTCTCACTGCCTAATAATCAATACGAAGGCGAGTGAAACCTGGTCAACCAGTCCCCGATGTTACTGAAGGGGGAATGTCCCCGAGACACACTCCGCTGATCAGCAGATGGAGTGGGGATGTTTCACTCATCGCATCGCTAACCAGCATGGTCGAGTTACTAGAGTTGCTAGTTAGCCACGGGTTGGAGAGTGGCAGTGGAACAAGGGACTGACTGGCATAGCCCTGAGGTATAAAGACCTTCTTTCTTCCCCAGGATATTTTTTAGGATCAGCTACAAACAAACCATCCATCTTTACCAGTTACCTCGCAGCAATCCAACCTCACCACCACCACCACCACAATGAAGCTCCTTGCTCTCCTCTCCGCCGCCGCCGGTGTCTCGGCTCTGCCCCAGGCCCAGCAGGCGCAAGCCAACTACAACTCGTTCTCGGTGATGTCCGCCCGCTCCGGGTCCCCCGTGCACCTGCTGCCCTTGAACGCCGCCTCCGGGGGCTTCTACCTGGGGCTGCAGAACGCCTCCAGCTACTGCCCGGACCAGGTCGCCGAGCTGGGCGCCTGCCCGCCTGGCACTGAGACGGTGTTTGATGCCGGTGCCAATTCTTTGGTATGTCTTTCCTGCATATCCCACTTCTCCTCTCTTAGAAACCAAAACTAACCCTCAATTCAAGGACGTCTCCGTCCCCGGCGGCCAACAAGTCTACATCGCCCCCAGCGGCGCCCTGGCCTTCACCCAGCCCCACTCCGCCTACGTTCCCGCCGGCTCCGTCGTCGGCGCCTTCAGCTACTCCCAGACCGCCGGCACCACCTTCGGGTACTGGACCCTGCCCAACAGCGGCCTGATCGCTTGCCCCGTCCCCGCTGCCGCCGCCGCCTCGTCGTCTGCTGCCCCGTCTGCCACCCCCGCTGCGGGTTCCGCTGCTGCTACCGCCAGCAAGTGGCAGGTCTTCGCTGCCTGGAGCAACGCCACCGTCCCCTCCGGTAACGTCGGTGACTGCCTGGGCTTCGATGCGTTGGCCGTCGGTCGCAATGGTAGTGCGGCTGCTTGGGAGTATATCTAAACGTACTGTACCTTGTACAGACCCTGTCTGCGGAATGGGTTGCGGATTACACCTATGGCTAGGGTGGATGGTTATAATCTTGGGGATTCTGAATGATTGGTAATGGATATATGTACTGTATATGAATGCTGGGGGAGAGGGCTGGTAGTGGCCCGTGTTTATAATGAATCATTCTTCGTTTTTCTTGGAGTGTGAGGGTTTCAGATTGGGATTGTTAGTATGTGTAATTGGTAGTCAACTGGGTTCCCAGGGTTCGTGCTTGGTATTATCTGATTTAGATTAGGTTTGAAAGGGGAATCTCCTCCAGGGAGAGGGATGGGGGGGGGAAACCGCTTATGGCCGGTAAGGAGGTGAGATACGTAATGCAGGGGATGTCAACAACTCTTATGCATTCTTGGGTTTATCGTTAGGTGGTTGTGGGCTGAACCTTCATCTCTGTACGTTTAGTATTTCTAGTCTCAAGTTTTGTATGGGTATGGTTACTTTAGAGATATAAGATCTATACCTAGCATCATATTCGATCATGGAGGTATTAAACAAACGTGTAAATGATATCTGCAGTCGTGTCTCGTGACCCGTGTATCTATCCTCCACCATGCCTCTCCATTCGTCCCGCTCTACCCCGACAAGCACCTCAAACCGTCTCGATATACCGCCTCACCTCCCTGGAATCAAATTAGCACCGCCCACAGCATCAGAAGTGCAAGACCTACCAATCAGTCACCGCCTCCTCCCACAACCGACACTCGTGCTCGCGTGTCCCGCCAAAGTGCTCCACAAACGCATCCCCGAACACCTCGCGCGCCACGCTGCCCTCGCGCATGAACGCGCCCACCGCCTCGCGCAGCGACTTGGCCAGCCGCACGCCCCGGTCACTCGCGCCGCCCATCTCATCCCCCTTCGACAGCGGCGGCACGGGGAGGGCCAGCTTCTGCGCGACGCCGCGCCACCCCAGCGCGACCACGGCCGCCAGCACGAAGTGCGGGTTGGCGTCGGCCCCGGGCACGCGCACCTCCAGCCGCGTCGCCTTGGGGCTCGCCGTCGGCGGCGCGATCACCCGGATCGACGCCGCCCGGTGCTCCAGCCCCCACGACACCGTCACCGGCGCCCAGAAGTTCTCCACCAGCCGCTTGTACGAGTTCACCGTCGGCGCGAACACCGGCATGATGTCCGGCAGCCCGTGCAGGATCCCCGCCAGGAAGTGCCGGCCCAGGTCCGACAGGTGGGCGACGTCCGGGTACGGTGGGGAGGGGTCCGGCGTCGCGCGGTAGAAGGCGTTGGATCCGTCTTCTTGCGACACCAGGGAGATGTGCATGTGGCCGCTGTTGCCGGGGAGGCCTTCGCGTGGCTTGGCCATGAATGTGGGCGTGATGCCGTGCTTCGTGCCGAGGGATTTGACGACGTATCTATGATCGTTAGTCCGGGAGGTGCAGCTGGAAGGCAGGGGAGGGTGGGCACTACTTGAAGAGTCCCGCTTTATCGGCCATTTCTTTGGCTTCGCCGAATTGGAGTGCCTAGTAGCCATTGAATTGTCAGTATAGCGCGGAAGAGAGAGAGAGAGAGAGTGTGTGTGTGTGTGTGTGTGGTTCTGTCCGCTGCGGAACAGTAGAGCTCATACCGCTTCATACACCCCCGGCCCACTCTCGGTATGCCACCCCTCGATCTCGCAGTTGAACTGCTCGCATGCATCGAACACCCCATAGTAATACTCCTGGTTATGCGTCGGCCGCGTCAGACTGTACCCGAACATCCCCTCCGTCAACGACGGCAACGCTTCGACGGGGTTCTCTTTGAGGAAGGTGGCGGTCGCGGAGGCGTTCTGCTTGGGGTCGGGATGACTGCTGGGCGCGCGGAAATGATAGAACTCATACTCCGCTATTCGGCTAGATTAGTTTCGCGCATCACGCAGTCAAATATCAGGTGTCATGGATTGTGTAGACAAACATACCTCCAGCCATCGCGCGATACCCCGCCGCCTCCACCGACCCCAGCGCCGTGCGCAACAGGCCCCGCGGACACGCACACACCGGCTGCTTGGTGTCGGGATCGAGGAAGCTGACCAGGAAGAAGGGGATGTTGTTCTCCCAGGGGATGCGACGGAAACTGTGCAGGTCCGGCACGGCGACCAGATCGCGGTACCCGTTCTCCTTGTTGCTGATCGCCAGCTCCTTGAAGTAGGTGCGGTCGTGCATGTCCCACCCGAAGATCACGGAGCAGAACCCAAACCCGTCGGCGACGATCGAGAGGAACTTCTTCTTGGAGACCAGCTTGCCGCGCAGCATGCCGTCGACGTCCACGCCGGCCAGTTTGACGCGAGTATCATGTTGGAGGATCTGGGCGATGTTGTCGAGGGTGGGGACCTCGGTCTCGGGGGATGACGAGGCCATGTTGGGTTGTGGGTGTAGGTGTAGTCGATGGATTGTCGGCCAGAGGGAAGTTGGAAGATGAAGTTGGAGATAGAGAAGGGGTACTGTGAGATGTGGACAGGAACAAGAGGCAGTGAGAGTGAGTGGGAACGGGAAGACGTCACCGCCAGCCACCCCTTCTTCCCCCCGTCTTCGGCTATCCACTTATCGCCCGTTGGCTTATCGGCCTCGTGCGGCCTGGTGACTGCCAGTTGAGATTGCGGAGATCATGGTGGATGTGCTTGGGACTGGGTCAGCATGGCAGGAACCATCTCTCACAGGCGGATCTCTCATCCTGTTGATTGATGTACCACTGCAATAGCTGGAAGAACCCAGTTTGTGAGTCCTATTGGAATGCAGCTGCACATCATCGCACAGATGGAATGTTGGCTTTGGTGCCGGGGTGCCTGGATGCCTGGGTGCCTGGGTGTCTTATCGTTCATGCTTATCGATAAGCGCAGGAAGCTTTCCCCGATGTTTTCCCTGCTCTTACAATTAACTTCCTCTCTGCTTCTACTATGTCGGCCTTGAACATCACGCCGAGGACATCTTGCATGACATCTTCTCGCTCTTCCCAAGCCGCCTGCTACTATCTAGATGAAGACTAAATCACATCAGCCTCGCACCTCCCTCTGCTACCTATAGATGGTTCGCCTATCCCAAACCCGTCCAATCCGTCCTTCTTTCCTACATAGCTGGTTGCCGAACCAGGACTCGAACACTATATCTATCTGTGTCGTAGACTTGCTCGTCATTTCTACCATATCTTAGCTGTAGTCTTCTTCGCGTCAGCTCTTACGAGATACTATCGACCGCCTAGACTTTATGGACATCGATACCCTGCCAGCTGAAGTCACGGCAGCGAAGATGGCAGTAAACATCTAACCTGAATTTAATATCATGCCAGGGTGTCCGAACTACTGTTAACTTACATTTATACGAGTATTCATAAACATCGACAAGTTGTTCCCTCTGCACATCCGTATGCCCCGGCCAGATGTTTGTAGCTTACGCTACTAACAAATACGCCTAGGTTATGGCAATTGAGCTACGGGATGTTGCCGCTGTCACCCAACCATGGTTCTCCTATGCAGTGACATCAACCATCTAAGAGAATCGAGCATCTCCGGACTCATTGTTCCAATTCACATATTTTCCGAGACACAATCCTTCACCCTCTTCTAGGCGCTGAGTCAGCACCTCCGCCGCTTCCGATCGACATCACGACTCCGATCCTTTCAGGGGACTTCAGGGGTTTGGTTGCAATATCTTAGCTCCAGGCGGCCCCTTTCACTGTTCAAATGGACAATCACTATGCTGAACCACCACCACATCAAGCGCAAGCCTCTGCCGCAAGCTGACGATGATGGCACCATCCGTGGTGTCATCAGGATCTCGCCGTGCCCAACACCAACTCCCTCGGAGAAGCCACCCCTCCTAGATACACCACCACCGCCATACACTCCTATGCGATCACCATCCCCACGGCCACCGCAACCCCCACCATCACAAACCATCCCCACTCGCGCTGCAACCACCATCCATGATCGCGCCCCAGCAACATCCCCCGCACCAAGCCTTCCCCGCACCACCACGGATCTCTCGGTCGCGCAGAAAGCCTACGGTGAAGCGCGTCACTTTCTAGGCGGACTACTCAACCATCCTACGGAAAGTACCAAACATGTCACCATTCTACGCCACTCCTCCGGCGTGGTCTTCTACCGGGGTAGCACCACCTCCGTGACCATCTCCATCTTCTCGGACTCGCCCCTTCCCGCCGACCGCACCCTCTATCTGCAATCCAAGGGATGGACCGGCAAGACGGGAATGCGCACCAAGGCCCTTCTACGGCTCACCGATGACTGGGTTGACGTGACGCCCTCCCATGCCGTCCAGGCGACTCAGGTGGAGCCCGCGGATGAGCGCGCGTGGCAGCGCGACATTGCGAAATTCCGCAAAAAGGCGCCACCTAAAGTTCGCGAAACGCACCATCTGCGAGAGACCATTGTGGCGAGGGTCCCCGCCGAAGCGGGCGATGGCTACTTCCAACTCGTGCTATGTGGGAATGGCAAGAAGAAGGTACTCTGCTACAGTCCGGTCTTCCGAGTCCTGTCCACATCACTGAGTCCCAGCTCGTGCCGGGGCGCCAGTCTCTCCACCATGCCCATGGAGGTCGGTGCAATGGTCCTCGGGATGTACGCTCAGACGGCCGCCGAGGCCGTCATCGCCCCCGTCACCGCCGCGGTCCAGGATCGGATCCAGCCGTACAAACCGAGCTGGAAGACGCAGACGGCCGCTGAGACGGCGTACTCGATGAGCGGGGCTGGCGACCGCGTGAGTGCATTGGTGTCTGCTGGCTTGGGGCCCACCACCACCAGCAATCAGTCAGTGGCGGGAGAATACCAGCCTGTCTCCTTGGATCTTGGTCCACGGCCACCATTCCCCGTGGACTTTACGGCCTCGCGCGTGGCACCCGCAGCAGGTGGGGATGGAACGAAGTACCGGCTGGGCAAAGTTCCCGACGCGATCCAAGATCAATACCACGGGGTGTTCTTCGGCTGGGTACGCGTCTGCCAATCCGTTGCGCAGGCGCCTCAACCCGGGGAAACAACATACTCGTTTCCTCGCGACTCCCAGTGGCAAGGCATGGTCCTCGCCATCCTCTCGTATAACCCCGCCCTGGAAGCACGGGTGAACCTCGCGCGCGCGAGGGGCAAGGAGACCATCATCCGTCTCATCGATGACTCTCCGCCACTCGTACCACAGTCACGTCTCCAGGTACGGATCATGGGCTATCTCCGTCCGGACCTGCCGCCCGCGACCGGTAACACGGAGAGAGAGCTGCAAGCGGCGCGTGATGCGGCGGCCGAGGCGGCCATGATAGCGGATGCGTGTGATGTGGCATATGCACAGGAGGTGTTGGGGCATCCTGCTTGGAGTGCCGAGGGCCATGGTCTGCGTGATGGCAGTGATGGGGGTGGACAGGCTGGGACCTGGGTGCAGAGAACCCGGGATGGGGTCACGAATATCAGGTCCCGGGGGCAGAGGATGGTGGAGAATGTTCCCCTGCATTGGGTTGGGGTGCGGGGGCCGAATGCCGGTGCCGTCGAGAAACAGATGGCGATGAATGGGTTCTATATTATGCGGGGGTAGTTACTTAGGAGACTATACATATGTATACATATCAGCTATTCTGTATATCCACATTTAGTATTATGTTTGATCTTGTAGAAACCCCTCTGACGCAAACAAAATAAAACAACATCAGCCACTATACGCAACAATACAGTATGATTTGATACCAAGGGCAAGACAGCCGATCAAATCAAAAAAACAGACAGCTGACGGCACAACGACGTCGTCTGCCTAGTGCCGACACGGTTGCACAACAATCCCGGAGAAACAGCTTTGCTTTCCATCCACCGCAACATAGATGCCAAGCCAAACCATATATATGACGGACAAAAACAATCGGGCGCAAAAAGACAAGCTCCCGGCGGGTCTCGAACCCGCAGCCTTTAGATTAGAAGTCTAACGCGCTACCATTGCGCCACGGGAGCCGCTTGTTGAATTGAGCATTGGGGGTAGCAATCATATCCTGTGGATGCATTAGAGAAGCAGGTGTTTCGGAAGGGTTCTTCTTGGACGGGTTCTTCTTGGACGTGTAGTGGCTATTGTTGGATGCGGGGATATTGTTCTCTCACTTGGTTGGGTTTCGATATAGTCAATAGATCTTTGGTTATGGTATCTAGGTCTTGTCTATGATCTCTAAGCTGAACATACTGTGTGGAAATCTTTATTAACAGGATTTGAAACAGTGGTCTACTAACACTTTACGTATCGTCGTGCCGAGGCTGGTGTTGCTTAATATATTAAATATCGCTTGGATGAGTAGAATCTCAAGCTTGACCGCGGTCGGACTTTTCCCCATCAGCGACGACAGAGTGTCACATCATTAACAATTAGTTTAAACAGTTGTGACCAGAATACGTGTAGAGAGCATTGAATTCGTTTGCATACAAAAACAGGCACAAAAAGGAGACGCAACAAAAAGGATCCTGTTAGCGGGCCGCAAAAGAACAAAAAAGAAATACTTAGCATGTCCTGGTTTCGATCCAGGGTCCTCCGGGTTATGAGCCCGGCGCTCTTCCCCTGAGCTAACATGCTTGGTGGATATATCTTCGTCCTGGCTGTGGCTCTACATACCAAATTCAAAATGGTCTTGCTATCTAGGTAGGGCCATCCTCCCAAAAGAGAATATCAGCCTCTAATCCAAGCATACAGACGCTCTCCTAATATACTGTGCATTGACCTATTACACTTCCCACATCAGCCATATCCTACTCTTTCAAGGTAGCCAGTATGCCACCACATACCATCCAAATCAACATAATACACACTGCGTAAACAGCGATTGGGTAGCAGCGACACGAGTCAGCCTTGCGAGCCTCGTCAGCCGTCCACTGTATATAGCCCGCGTATTCACCCGGTAAACCAGAGCCGAACATATCCAAGTTGCTACACACCCACAAAACCCCCAACAATAACGAAGATGGATACCTTCCTCCCCGCCACCGCACCCCCGAGCGCAACCGCCCACCGCATCGACTTCACCCAGACCACCCCACCCCTCCCGCCCTACCGCCACCTCTTCGCCGCGATCATCGACAACGTCTTCACCGAAGCCGAATGCACCGAACTCCTCCGCCTCGCCGAAGCCAGCACCCTCACCGCGACCTCCCAGACCCCGCAATGGGAGCGCGCCATGCTCAACGTCGGCGCCGGCGAACAGGTCCTCCGCCCCGATACGCGCAACTGCGGCCGCATCATCCTCGACGCGCCGGAGCTGGCGCAGAAACTGGGCGATCGGATCCTCCCCTTCCTGCGGGATGAGTTCGGGCTCGACGTTCTGGAAAAAGACGCCTGGCGCGTGACGCTGCAGACGCGCCGGCGCTACCAGCTCACGCGGCTCAACGAGCGGCTGCGCTTTCTACGGTACCAGGGCGGCGAGTTCTTCCGCCCGCATTGGGATGGCTGGTATACCACGCCGGATCGCCGGGAGCGGTCGTTTTTCACGGTGCATGTATATTTGAATGGGGAGGGGGAGGGAGACGAGGGTTTGGTGGGGGGAGCGACTTCCTTTGTGAGACGGTTGGAGGTCGAGAGGGAGGAGGATGAGGTGGTCAAGGTGCTTCCTAAGGTTGGGTCGGTGTTGGTGTTTCAGCAGAATGATCTGCTGCATGCCGGGGAGCCGGTGGTGCGCGGGGTCAAGTATACTTTAAGAACGGATGTGATGTATTCGGAGATTTTGGAGGGTGAGGATTGAGGGTTGGGCTGCGGGTGACCAGAGGGATGGTAGATAGTGAGGTGAGGGTGGATACGAGGTTTATGGTTGTATGGGTGATGCACAAGTTAGCTGTTGGCATGTTGTACTGGTGAAGATAAGGGTTGGTGTGTAGCCGGCGATAAGCGACAAATTAACGCTCGATTGTCCAATGCTTCTTTCTGCTTCCCCAACTTCCTCTCGGTAACAACCATGGATTCGTCAGTTCCAGAACCGAGCCAGCCCGTCAGGACCCGACAACCTCAATTAAGGCTCTGATCAAATTGATCGACCAGGAGAATGAGAGACGCGATCCGCGCAGAGTTCGAGAATTGGCCAGGCAGAATGTTGATCGGCGCGATGCTAAGAGTGTGGTGGACATTCTGAGGTAGTGTATTCTAAAAAATTCCTTCTTATGTTTCTGGTGCTTTGCGCAATGAGCGTGGCTTTCCAAGCAGCAATAGCTCAACGGCCGGCATGGCTAGGCTTACGACACTTACGACGAACTCAATCTTTTATTATCATGAAATCATAGGCTTGAAATTGAGGCGAACATGTCACTGATCAGGTACAAGAATGACAGAACGAGAAGAAGCAAGTGAATTAAGAGATAACGGACTTTGCCTGGCTTGATCAGAACAGTCTCATTCGGCCTCTGACCGATCAGTCACTTCTTACCACCAAGCCCCAGCCCCTCTGTTATTTTCCCCAAGCCCAGCCCTTCCAGCAGCTTGTCGACCCCCAAGCCACCCAGCAAGCCCGAGAGGAGATTCCCCAGTCCGAGTCCGTTGAGTAGTTTACCAACTAGACCGAGCACACCACTCAGCAGGAGGCCCACCGCGGCGATGATCTGAACCAGGGGCTCGGACAACAAAGCCCACAGCGGATTGATCTTCTTCTTAGCATGGGGCATGTCGGCGATCAGAGCCTTTCCTTTCTCGATCGTTTCTCCCACCACCCGAGTCAGCTCTTTGAGCACCTCAGCCAAATGGTGCTCCTCGGGGCTAGCTTCTGCCGATGCACTGCGTGCTTTGGCTTGAGCAGCAATCTGACCATCGGGGTCCAAGGCTCGGAGAGCACCTTTGCACTCCTGCAAGATATTGCCGGCATCTTCGATCAACGGCTTGACTTGCTTCACAAGTTGCTCTTCGTCTAGCTCCTCTTTGGGAGTGCTATTGGCTCGCTCGATATGCTATCGAATCAAACCGAATTAGTAAGTCGTAGGCGAGACTAGATAGATAAACTGTGCGAGAGTCCCCACTTACCTGAGTGATCTGTTTGCACAAGGGCTCAATCGTGTCCAGCGTCTGCTGTACAATGGAAGCCATCTTCTTCGCCAGCTCTCTATCCCTTTTTTCACGGGCCTGTTGTTCAAGTTCTTCAGGAGACAGCTCCGGCTCCGGCTCCGGCTCCGGCTCCGGCTCAGGGGGAATGTTCTCCAAGAGAGTGCATTCACCGATCTTGTTGCCATCATTGTCAACCACATAGCCGTTTTCATCGACAGTCCGACCGATCAAGTTGGAGAGTTCGCCTTGGGTCAGCTTGCCGATCACATTGCCATCCTCATCACGGACCTCGCCATCGCGGTTCACTTTCCGACCCGCCATGGGGCTGACATTGCGAGTTGGCTCTTCAGGGGTCCACGGTTCAGCCTGACCGACTGCATTGCCCGACTTATCGAGAATCTCACCGTCTTCATCGACAGCACGTCCACGAAGACGCTGAGGATCACCACTCACTAGGCGCCCGACGGTGTCACCGTTCTCATCGATCACCAACCCATCCTTGCCCACCACCAAGCCTTCGAGGCCGGAGAAGGGTCCCTCAGGCCGGTCTCGTTCTTCAGCTGGGAGCAGCTCTGCCTGGCCGACGACGCGGCCTGCCGAGTCCCACACTCGACCTTCTTCATCCACTGACTTGCCAGCCAGCTTGCGTGGATTCCCGGTCACCAGCCTTCCATACACCACACCGGCATCGTCGACAATGTTGCCTAGCTTATTCACCTTTTTACCGGCTAAGATCGACAGATCCTCTCCTTCTTCCTCTGGCTCCTCGGCCTCCTCGGCCTCGGCCTCTGATGGCTCTTCCCACGGCTCTGCACGGCCCAACGGATTTCCTCGCCGATCCAGAATATCGCCATCCTCGTCGACTGCACGCCCGCGAAGTTTCCGCGCGTCCCCTTCGACCACCTGGCCTACCCGTCGGCCCTCTTCATTCACGACCCACCCGTCCTCGTCCACATGCAGATCACCCAGGTCGGCGAACGGACCAAGCTCCTCTTCCTCGACCGGGAGAGGCCTCGCCTTGCCCACAACCTTCCCGCGCTGGTCCCAGAACTGGCCTTGATCATCAAGCTGATACTTTCCACGGAAGATCTTCTTGGCATCACCCTCGATCAGCTCGCCAACGAGGGCACCTTTGGAATCAACGATGCCTCCAAACTTGGTGCAGGTGAGCCCTTCGAGGGTGGAGATGTCTGGTAGTTTTGGAGCTTCTTCTTCTTCTCCCTCCTCCCCTTCTTCTCCACCCTCCTCCCGTGCTTCTTCTTCTCCCACCCCTTCTTCTCCGACGCCTTCCTCTCCGACTTTTTCTTCACCGACTCCTTCTGCTCCGACTCCTTCCTCTCCGACTCCTTCTTCACCGACTCCTTCTGCTCCGACTCCTTCTTCACCGACTCCTTCTTCTCCCACCCCTTCTTCTTCTTCAACTCCTTCTCCGGCTCCCTCTTCCACTCCCGCTCCCACTTCTTTATCTCCTGTTAGTTCCTCTTCCGCTCCTTCTTGACCCTCCTGGTCCTGCGCAGACCCCGCGACTGCAAGCCCTTCGCCGGCGACTTCTTCTTTTTCGCCTGGCTCTTGCTCCTGTAAAGTCTGGTCCGCTTCGCTTGCTGGGGGCTCTTCCAAAGACTGATCTGCGTCGCTTGCCTGTGCCTCTTCCCCAGGTTGATCGGGCTCGGTTGGAGCAGTGGCGTCCTCCATCTTGATCCCTTCCTGGGCTTCTTCTTGTCCCCCCTCATCTTGAGAATCCCCCTCTTCGGAAGTGGGCATGTCTGGAAGGCTTTCACCCTGCTCAGATGTCCCCGCATCGAGGGTTTCTCCGGACGCTGGTTCTGCCTCCTTCTCCAGGAGTTGAACACGTCCGATTAGATCCCCATCTTCATCCAGAATTTCTCCATTTTTGCCGACAGTCTGGCCGACAAGGTCGTCGGGATCTCCCTCGACCACCTCCCCAATCGGCTGCCCCGCCGAACTCATTATCATGCCCCCTTCCTCGACACTGAGCCCCTCTAGACTCGCTAGGCTGAGCACGCTCCCTTGGACATCTTCCACGCCGGAGCCAGCAGTGTCTTCTTGAGCAGGTACCGTGCCCTTGGCTTGCTGGGCGCCCTCGCCGGGCTTACTTTGGGCTTTTTGCGCCGCATCCGAAGAAGACCGGTGGCCCATCGATCTTACGCCCTGGGTGAAACGGCCCAGCCGATCTGCCGCCGTCTTACCCCGGGCCATCATTGACGAGCGCGGAGACGTCTTGGATCCCCCGGCCTCGGCTCCACCGGAGCCGGACCGCACGCTCTGTCTCTGTTCCTGAGAGCTGTGGGTACTTCCTTCCATCTCGTGAGGACTGATCTCCTCTAGACTGGGCTCCTTCTCCTCTGCTGGAACCGGGCTTTTGCCCGCAGATTGACTGCCCTTGGAGCTCAGTTTTTGAATCTTGCGGTGGGCTTTCCCCGGGGTTCCTTTGGTACCGGGGCGCGTTGCGGCTTTTTTCGCCTCCATGAGTGTTTTGCTTCTGTATGTCTTGTGTATGAGGATTGAAGATGTAATCTCTTGTCGCTATTGCTTCTCAGATTTGTGGATCTTGCTGTTCATACCTTCCCACTATCCCAACGCTGCCCCATGCATTTATAATCGGATATCTTCAACACTGCTATCACAAGACAAACCAAATAGCCATCATTGATACGTCACTTACTCTTATTGACACGATGAATACGAGAACCGAATCTTGTGGACACTACAGAAGCCTTGACATATCCACGGCACTAGTATCGCGATCGCTTACTAGCGCTGCAGGTACCCATGGCACAACTCGCGCGATATACTTCCGGACCATGGAACCTGAGCATAGCAGCGAATAGACCCGATGAACAGTGGTATGATCAGAGCCTTGGGGGGGCAAAAACTTCAAGGTTCTTTGTTCGTTTGTTCTACGTCCGGTTCTCATGATTCATGTCCAGCGGACCATAGATCGTGTACTCTGGGGACTACAGTCCCGCGAAAGTAGTCTGCGTACTCCCTCCACCAGGTGTTCGTCTTCCTCCTATTTAGGACCAGTTACACCTCAATTCTGCCGGCAAAAGCCACCACCGCCAGGTTCTTATACCAACCATCTGCCTCAATAAGCAATGAGGAAGGCGGTGCTGCAGAAAGTGGCGCTTGGAACCAAACAATTTGGTGGGGGGAGTACGCAGACTACTTTCCTCCCACTGTACCTGCAAGGCACGGTGAGTTTTATCTTGATTAGAGAACATGGACGTCATCGACGGTTAGGTCTTGCGTATGCTTGTGATTGATCCTTCTTGATTAGGTTCAATTACTATGTATGTACATACAATCATGTTGTGCAATGCACGAGGGCATGAAGTGCGCCATTGCGCTAGTGAGCTCTGCGCTTGGAGCGTCAGTGTGCTAGGTTCCACCTACAATCGAGATCGCACACACCGCGCGAGAAGGGACCGAGGAAGAATTCCTCGCACCATGCAGAACTTCAATTGATGCTAGACGACCGGAGCTTGTGATTCAATCTGCCAGCCATGCACATTTGGGATTACGCACTATAATCAAGACCTTAAGAGCATTAGCAGTGTGCCCCTTTCCCCGGCGGGTAGTCAGGGTTTCAACCCCCCGAATGCAGCCCCATACAACCTTGCAGGTACGACGAATACTGCCTGAGAAAAGAACTTACAAAAGCGCCAAAGTGATATCCCCATGGATCTTCGCCTTCAGTTCCACCTCAACATCCAGGTTCAAATCCAGCCGCAGCTTCAGGCCGGTATCTTCCTTCTCGGGCTCCGGCTCGAGCCCCCAATCCTGACGGCCTCCTTGCAGCGTCGTCGTGGCTTGTTGTTGTTGTTGTTGTTGTTGTTGCTGCTGCTCCTCGCGCGCGCCGCCGATCGATTCGTCGACTGAGGTTTCGGTATCGGAGGCGGAAGTGATTTGTTCTTGCTGTTGCTGTTGACGTCGCTGTCGCCGGGGCTGTCGCTGCAAGGCGCGGGATGTATCATTGGCTTCTTGGCCCTGGAAGATGTCTTTCTGTTGTTGCTCTTTTGGTCGACGGGGTAACGTGGCGGTTTGGGAGGTCTGACCCTGTGCAGTGGTCTCCTCTGCTGCGCTGGCTGGCTCGTCTGGAGGTGGTGTTGTAGCCATTTTCGTTGCGAAGGAGTGGTACCTTTGGCGTGGAGTGTTCTGGAGCAGCAATAACCGAGTAAATTATTGATCGGATCGGCGCAATATATCGAAATCTTGTTCACCAAACGGGAAGGAATTCATCGTAAGGTGAAAGGAAGGGGGGGCGAAAAAGTATACTCCCAGGGTTGAAAATGCATGACGTCTTGGCCTCCCCCGCGCGCCCCCCCCCCTTTTACATCTGCATCAGCTGATAATCCGCGGCCCTAATGCCGCGAACCGCAACCGCAACCGCAACTGCCCCCATTCTCGTATTCCTCTGTTGTACGAACAATACGGGCTCATGGTCCCACAGAATCAATCGTTTCATTCCAACCTCCTTTATTGGCTTCGCAGATTCCCTCATCGTGACCTCATTTCTGGATCATCCCAGACAGAAACATGGTAGGAATTGTATATCCGTTTAGTGGCGGCGGGGTTTTTTAGTTTATATGGTGCTTCTCGCTTTAGCTTCGGATATACTTGTAGAGTCTGGATTTGAATCTGCTTTGATAGTACTAGGCGAAGAGGGCAACTATGACTGATTCTGCTAAGGATAGTCTAGATGTGAACACCAAGCCTAGTGATACTACATCCGTGAAGCGCAAACCGCCGAAACTAAGACGCAAACCGCCGGCTGCTGAGGAGTCACCTACTGAGAAGAAAGCTGCGCCAGTTGAAGAGCCGTCTGGTGCTGAGAAACTCCCGACTAAGGAGTCAGATTCGGATCAGAAGAAGCCTTCCAAGGAGTCCGGCACTGAGAAACCTGCGGAGGAACCCCGCCGTGGGGAACAACCTACTACCAGCGATTCTATCTCGGACGAATCGCCCTCTCCCGAAAAGCCCGAAGAGTCACCTCCAGTTGAGAACTCCTCACCCGGTCAGGAACCACCGACCGAGGAGCCATCATCCCCCGAAGAACAGCCCCCCTCTCCGGAACCAGCTGCAGACGAGACACCCTCGCCCAACGAAGAACCACCTCCAACAGAAGAGCCCCCGGAACATTCCCACTCACCAACGCCATCAAACCAACCCGACTCCCCCGCAAAACCCGACCCGATGGCCGACGACGCCAAGTCCGCCTCCTCAATGGACGAGCCCAGCGCGCCGGGCTCCCCGCAACCCGAACCCGAACCCCAACCCCAGCGCCAGCGCCAACAACGACGACAACGCCCAGTGGCCACCCCGCCCCGCGACCCCTCAACTGCATCCAGCTACCGCCAACAACGCCGCCGCGGCCAGCGCAATGCCGGAAACCAGGACCTGCTCCCGCTGGGCTCGCTGGGCGACACCGGCAACCTGACGCAGGGCGCGGGCGAGCTCGTCCAGAACACCGCGGGGAAGGCCGTCAGCTCGGTGGGCAACACGGCCGGGAAGGCGGTGGGTGGTTTGCTAGGGGGTGGTGGCCAGCAGCAACAGGTGCAGGGCCAGGGCCAGGAGAAAGGGGGTGGGGGTAAGGAGGAGCAGCTGCGGTTGCGGCTGGATTTGAATCTCGATGTGGAGGTGCAGCTTAAGGCGAAGATTCATGGGGATTTGACATTGCAGCTTTTGTAAGTTTCACTACCCGGGTTGGGTTGAAGGTTGGGTAGAGTCGAGCTAATTATTTGGGTATTTAGGAATTGAGAGGTTGGTCGATGGGTGGTTTACTAGGGCGGGGTTGTTGGGTTTTGTTATGGGTTTTAATGTGTTTTGTGATTGCGGGCGCGATGGGAGTTTATACTCGGTTACATTCCAGAGAGTACGATCTCTTGAAAATGGATGATTAGTGCGAATGTATATGCATACTCTAAGCGCGGCTCGTTTTGCCTTTCCTTTCATGTGTGCTAGTATACATCCATCCACATATCCCACCTCTCTCGAGGAGTGGTACTACGTATACGTATCCCCGTCTCGAGCATCTACCCCTTCCCAGAAGATAGCGTAAGCCCTTCCATAGGTATCTGCTCCTCAGTAGTCTCCTTGCTCGCCGCCTCTGCATCCTCGCCTGATTCTCGATCAGAATACGAGTCATACCCCTCCCCCTCCCTAGACCCCTCCTCAGTCCCAGAGTCAAAGTCAGAAACATCCCCCTCGCCCCCAGATACCCCCTCCACCCCCTCCACCCCCCCTGCCAACACCGCCGCAGCCGCCTCCCCACCGACAGCCGGCACCCGCTCGACCCGCGGCCACCCCGCCGGAACCACACTCGGATCCAGCAAACCCACCTGCACCAACACACTGGCCTGATCCCAGTAGACATGCTCGGAGTACAGCCGGCCGTCGCCGCTGCACAGCCGCGCTATGCTAACGACCACAATCTTGACCTCGCGGTGGGTGGGCGGCACGCCCGGCAGGATCCAGTCCATGGGCTGGGAGTGCAGGAAGGTCAGAAGGACCTCGTCGATGACGCGGTCGGCGCCGACGGTGCGGGAGAGCAGCTGCAGGCGCATGGAGGCGGGGCGGTGGGTGTGGAAGTTGGCAGCCCAGAAGTCCTGCAGTGGGGTGTGGCCGGTGGCGCCTTGCAGGGTTGGGGTGTATAGGGCTGCTGGGGGTGGGGCGGTGGTGTGGGCTTCGTTCTCGGAATCCGGGGGAGGAGGGAGGAGGGCTGTTGCGTTGGGGGAGAAGTATCGTGCTTAACGAGGGGAAATGTGTTAGCCAGGATAGGAGTCTGATGGTTGCTGAGTATGGTATGGTGGGTGATTCCAGTGTAGGTGAGGTTTGGGTGGGTGCCCGACCTACCCTCCTGCATCTCATCCCACACCCTCTCCAGATCCACCGCGGCGACCCGCCGAAACCCCCGCTGCAGCGCCCCCAGCGTGCGACTCCACGCCACCTGCGCCGGGATCCGGCTGTATTCCTCGAGATCGTGCTCCGCGAACCCCGGCAGCGCGCCCACGTACGAGAAGGCCGGGTACCCCAGCGCCAGCCGGTCGCCGATCCCCACCCCCGGCCCTACCTGCTTCCGCACCACGGTGGCCTTGTGGCTCGTCTTCGAGGGCGGGTGGTGGACGTTGACGGTCTGGTTGGCCAGGTGGACGAGTACCTGCATCGAGGCTGGGTATTGGCTCGCCGGGCCGGGGATCGCGGTCGGGTAGTAGGCGATCAGCGCGCAGAGCTTGTTGGTGTTGGGGAGCTTGAGGTAGTGCGTGAGGCAGAAGGAGGCTGCGTCGCCGAAGCCTATGTCCCGGGAGTTTAGTTGTTGTTGTGGAGAAGGTGTGGGTTAGAGGGGAGGTATGCTCACTGATGATGGCGTACAGCTCGCTCACGCGCAGATCATGCTTGACGGCATCGAGCGCGGCGATGTAGCTCTTTCGATCGCTCTGGAAGGGGATGTACGTTACCTGGAAGCCTTCTCGGCGCCAGGTCTGCAGGAATTCCTCGTCGAAGAGCTCGTCCTCGGCGGTGATGCATAGCTGCGCCGGTTGTACGGAGGTGGGAGACGCTTGCGCCATTGGGATAGAAAAGATATCCGGCTTGGAGTTGATATGAGGTATGCCAGGAAACGATTACATTGTGCAGTTCAACTGTACCTGGTAGATTGATAGAAGTGAGAGTCTTCTCGTGAAGCTATGGAGCTTGTGCTATGAGGTCATTCATCCCACGCATTGAGCTAGTGCATCTCATAACAAAGCGCGTAGCCGTATGATCCTTACATCCTCAAATGGTAGCGAATGAGCATCTCGGGTGGTCTCGTATTTATGGTTTCATGACTGTATGGTGGCGGATTGTGCGCCTGGCCTTAGTTCGCTTTTGACGAGCATGTATGTCGAGTTGAGCAGCAGGTTCGAAGGCAACATAACCTATCTCCCTGACGGATAAAACATGCACATTGGTCCTCGCTGTCATCGTTACTACATTAGCCGATACAATATCTCATGGCCAATGTCTGTGCTTCACTGTACTTGCACATGACATATAGGGGTTTGCCTGGACACGTTTGATATAATAGCGAGTACCAATCGAAATGCCTATGAGAAGGCACAGAACTTCAACAATCCATCTCAGCTTGACACTTAATAAAGGGCTCAATCATAGCACGTCTAAATCTAAGTATAGTTGCCCACCCAGTACGGGAAGATGTGCCGATGGCCGATCTTGCCATATTAAGTTAGACAGTTCGGACACCCGATCTGGAAAAGATCTCGGACACTATGCCTAACACGGAACGGGCGGAGCTATCCCGCTCTTGGTCTCCGACTCCAAACGACATCAAATAAATAAGTTGAGTCCGGTCAACACAAATCACAGATTTAAGTGCCTACAGCCAGCTGGTCTATATAGACCTCCCTCAAAAAGTCTCTTCTTCCAGACTCCCAGTTTCTTACTTCTCATCATTTCGAAAATCCCGTTGTTGTTCCTACATCGAAGGAATCAGCCCCGCAGCCATGGGTGAGGTGAAAAGCTATGAGCTGTCGGACATCGACAAAATGGGCTTCACCAAGACTGTGAAAATCGTCTTCTTCTATGAGCTACAAGCTACCGTCGACTCAGAGAACCTAATCTCCTCCTTGCTGGAAGGGATCAGAAACGCAACCCGTCAACTGCCCTTCCTGGCGGGAGACCTCCAGTTTAACGAAGCCGGCAAGCTCTGCAGCGTCACCACATCTGAAAGCCAAGTCGATGTCAACATCCGCCGATTCGAGCCCACAGAGTGCGAGCCTTTCTCTGTTTTATCCAAGGGCTCGTTCTCTCCAGAACTGGACCTGACCCGGTTTCTTCCGGAAGAGCCAGTCGGCAAACAGCCAGCCTGCAAAATACGAATCGGTGTCATCGACGGAGGCCTTACGCTGGGGCTGAGACTAAACCACGCATCTGGGGACTGGACATCCCTCGATACCTGCCTCGCTCTCATTAGCCAAAGCACCAAGGCACACCTTGAAGGCGAGGCGATGCCTACCTACACCCCGGACCTCAACAGAGCCGCGTTCAACACCCCAGCGCCCGACCCCGCCATCACCCGAGCAGACCAACTCGCCAAAGTCCCATTCTTCAGCGTGATCGAGAAGAGTCAATTCAAGATCAACCCACCCCCACCCTGCCGGGCAAACATCTACCGGATCTCCGAGCCCACCATTCAACAACTCAAAGCCGAATGCAACCCCCACCTCGACGGAGTCGCCTACATCACCTCCTACGACTGCATCTCCGCCCTAATCTGGACAGCCATCACCCGAGCCCGCCTCCACATCCACCCGGACAGATTCAACGCCCCAACTCGCTTCGTACACCCCATCGACGTTCGCACGCGCGACCCAGACCAAAAGACCTCGCCCCAGTACTTCGGCAACGCAGTTCTGGGCACCCTCGCCGGCCCGCAGCCCGCCAAGGACCTGATCGCATCCGCCGACGGCGCAACAGACGCCCCCGCCCGCAGCCTCGCCACAGCCGCAAGCCTCGTGCGCCGATCGATCTCGCGCATTGACGTCTCCTCCTTCGCCGCCATGACGGGCCTGCTGGCCTCTCTGACGCCGACGGAGACCCTCGCCCCCAACGCCGACTTTGGGGATATGGACCTGTTCATGAACACGTGGTACTCGGGCAGTGTGGAGAAGTACGATCTTGGGGCCGGGGTGGTGCCGGCGGCCGTGCGCGTGCAGGCGGGGATGCCCGGGGCGTGCGCGAGCATCTTGCCAAATTTCTCGCGCGGGGGGCCCCGGGTCTTTGATGTCTATGTGCAGGCGCCGGTGGAGGTGTACGAGGTTCTTGGCGGGGATGAGCAGTTTTCGAAGTATTTTGAGCTCGTGGCGTGAGGGGAGTTGAATCTGGGCTGTTGGATGGTCTTGAAATTGAATGTTGTTAGATTCTTGTGTTTCGGTTGTCTGCAATCCAGGCTGTGGATTGAGTATTCGTGCATGAAGGATAATTTTGGTAACAACCTTGGATTTGCTGAGAGCTTTATCTATGGCATACGGAACCATTGGTTGCGGAAGTTAGGGCTTCCCACCCGCTCAGCTAGTGAAGGTTTACTGCACTAGCTCCGGTCAGCATCGATATTTCTTCCAATGAGTGTAGGTGACTTCCTTTATCGTCTGAAAGATGCCTCAAACCACTTAGCTATAGTAGCCACACTACCTTAGCCTCAAATGAAGCGTTACCTTGGCTCGTCTCCAGAACTGCCGGAAATTCACTGCTCACAGATAGAGCACACAAAGGCGAAACTAGCGAACTATAGGTAGAGCCCTACAACTCCTCCAAGACAACGGGGAATCTGTGGAAACTCAATTGCTTCTATCCTACAAGCCTTTGTGAGCGACATGATGAACGACGGGCACAAAGATCAATACCGGTGACCATGCGGGCCAGGCCATTCTTCTTCCTACGAACAATGAGCAAGAGAAGGGACCTTACTCTTTTATTGGTTTGGTAAATTCTCCCTCGCATTGACATATAAAAGAGTCAGCTTTGATGCATTCGGCAATAGATCATCCAACCCACTCAGATTTGCCTTCAACAGACCTATCAAGACCTTGCTATCATGAAGTACATAGGTATGTGCAGCTCCCGAACCCCCGGGATGTCAACCCCCACCCCCATCCACGATGCCGCCGTGGTGTGCCTTATAGCGCTGGCGGAATTCTGGGGCCTGGGCGTCCTGGCTCCGGCGGACGCACTCGGCGACGACGCCTCCCGGGACGCATTCTACCTGGCCGAGGACGGACCGAATACGGTCGAAATTCTCGAGGAGGTGGTCGAGGAGTGCCAGGCGCTGGAGAGCATCCTGGCGGAGCGAAACAGCGTTCGAGACGAAGTCGGCAGCCTCCCGCCGGTGATGGCGCTGGGGTTTCTCTGCAAACTGGCCGACCTGGCCCAGGAGTGTCGGGATAAAGGACGCGCCTATGCGTCCGAAAGGCAAGTCGACACTGAGACCGCGTTCGACACCACGGCCAAGGATGCCTGGGCGCAGCTGAACGGCCGGTATCGCTGGTGGGGCCATGGCCCGCCGCGCGTTCTTCTGGGGAGTGACTTCATAGCGGTGCAGGAGCGGGTGGAACGCGCTCGCGCCTCACGGGGCACGACACTTGACAACAAAGAGATCGAAATCCTGCCCCCCTGGCTACACGAGGAACACTCCATCGCCTGGATGCAAGTCCTGCAGAAGGCAATGCGGGAACTAGCTGGCGAGGTGCTGCCCCTGATCCGGGGGATGGTGGCGGCGGTGCGACGGGTCTGGTTCCGCGAGGCCGATACGCAGTTCGATCCCCCGCGGCATCGCCAGTTCGACTACCAGTGTATGGCGTATGTCCTCAACCGCGGGCACGACTATGTGATTGAGAAGGGGCAGCCACCGCAGCGGCCAATCTCGCAGTCACTGCAGGCTAGGAACGAGCTGCTCCAGGACGTGCTGGTGCAACGACACTTGATCGTGAGTAATCTGGTGCGGCGCAACCGGATCCTGTACGCACAGGAGGGGCGCGGGCATGCCGTGTACTCGGCCGAGCAAATGCGGGCATTCACGGAGCACGGCGAGGCCTTGCCCGCGCCGCCCGCGGCCGGGTACCTGCGTGGGCTCTACGAGGACCGGCCCGATGAACTCTGCGTGGAGCAGATCTCGACACACGGTCTCACCTGTCCGGGCTGCCTGGAAGTCCAGCGTCCGGAGGTGGCCCGGTCGTTCGAGGCCTGGAACGCGCATATCGCGGAGGACCTGTGTCCGTACATCTGTCTCGATCCCAACTGCCGGGACCCCGTGTTCTCGAGCCCCTCGGCCGACGGTTGCGCCTGGAAAGAGCATATGCTCAACAAGCATTGCTCGAAGCTCTCGGCTTGTCCGTTCTGCAGCTGGCCTCCCAATCCCGAGGAGGTCGACCCGGAGCACCTGCTGGCGCATATCGCGATTGAGCTGCAGTTCTTCGCCTTGTTGGCGTTGCCTTGGGCGACGCGTGACCTGCAGAAGAAGAATGCGTTCAAGCAGTGGTATGACCTGCGATACCCCGGCGAGGCGGTGGACAGCCCGTATTACCCCGTAGAGTTGCTTCAGCTCCAGTACTTCTACGAAGATTGTTCTGACGGGGTCTACGAGGAGCTCAGCTCCGAGGCAGAGACAGAGTAACTCCGCTTGAAATTGCCTGTAATATGCTGTATTCCTGAATTTATTCCTTAGAGATATAGATCAAATTTATGTAAGCTGTTCATTATACTTGATAAGCCTCCCAAAGGAGAAAACAGAAAAAAAAGAACATGTGGTCTCAGCCAGGAGGAAAAAGCGTGGGGAAAAGGTCGAAGTCTTGCCGGAAATCATCTACGCTCGCCTAGACTCGGGCCTTGAAACCCAATTCCTCTTGCATCATCTTTCCCAGACCTGAAAGAAGCCAACAGATTGTGCCCTCAAGTACAAGTAGCGCTAACACTCTAGTATGCTGTCTACAGCATGCCCCTTCCGACCCGCATGACGTTACAGAGATCTTGCGGTTCACCTCTATGCGGGATTTGTATTTTGACCAGTGAGATGTCTGCGTTGTCAGGTTTTTGAGACCATTGCCGAGTGGGTCATGGCGATTTCTTGTCTGTTTGCTAAATATTTGCTTTTCCGAAAGTACGGAATTAGGTTACTCCCGTCGCTTAAACGGGCCGCCATGCATGCTGGAAACACGGCGACGGCTGGTCTATGCAAGAACGCTCCTGGCGCGTGTTGTTGCAAGATGTATTTACAGCCCTCCTTGGTTTCTCCCTTGCCAAGAGACTTGTTGAGCTAACTCTTTCCACAAAGTCATTGGAATAGATTGAAGTATAGTAGTAATGGTGACAATACCCGCCCAGGCTAGTTGCCGCGGAGCTATGCCCTAACCCAATGGCTCGCCCCGAGCAAAGGAAACGATGTAACACAGAAAACTGACGAAGTTGTGTTTAACCCGAACCCAAACCTAGAAGAGACCAAGATTACTCTGATTAGAAATATCACCAGAGCAAACACACCTGTATAGACACGTTGGGTTCATCCAAAGCGTGCAGAGTGGTCTCGTTCTGAAACACGGTCAATGCCGGCATCTAGCGCTTAGAGCGGCAAGAACGGATATTCCGTCCCCAACGGTTCATCTCGGTGCTCGTGCCCTACTGAGTAGTGCGTGTGCTTGAGTTCTAGGAAGTACATGATTTCCGAGGCTTCGGTGATGCGGCAAATCTGATTGGTAAGTACCCCCAGCAGGGTCTTTGCTGTGCGTCGGTTGCCTTTCCTTTGACTGCTCAGGGGCTGACGATCACCCGACCGGGTACTTTTGTCGGGGGTTTATCGCCAGGAACGACCGCCGGTGGTGCCGCAATAAGCCCTATTTCTATCCCTGCTGAGCAGTTAGGGGGTTCATCTTGGCGAGGAGAAAGTGATGTGTCGTAGGTTCTTTGGGAGTCTGGATCGGTTATAATAGGAGATCGAAGCTACCCTCATCCAACTTATGGTTTCAGTGTCGAAAGACTCAGATTGAGTGGCAGGAGGAATTTTCAAAATACATACACAAAGATGAGTAGCAAAGACCAAAAGGTAAGGTAAGCGAACCTGCAAAGAATTACTCAAATAAGCTAACGCAGACACCTTTGACGACGTCGAAGTCCCACGAAAAGACAACACCACAGCGCTTGACGGTAAATGATCAAAACGACCCCACCATGAGCACCAATCTACACCTAAATCGATCGTCAAAAGCTTCCGAGCAGCGCTCATTCTTTGATATGCACCGTCAGAACCAGGAGCTCAAGGCCATGCTATCGGAATGCAACACCACCCTACAACGGTGCATTGCAGAGCTCGATAAAAGCTTAGCCGAAAAGGAAAAGAAGCGACGGAAGTAACAAAGGCCGAATATGCTACCATTTTGTCACGATCCATCGAAGACGGATGCCGACGTTATTTTCATCCTCTACCTCCCCACATATGCCTCTCGGGTCAAAGCGAACCCCAACGTCGCATGGTCGCTTCTGTCTGGCATTGGAATGATACTACAGCCAGGATTCTCCAAGGAACTTACTTTATTGTACTGTACAATTGAAGTACAATGGTGGCACTACAGATTTGTGCTCTGTGTCTGCCTCCGGACCCACTTGGAATGACGAAAATGCTGTACTGAATCATTTGCTGATGTGTTATGTATCACATCCTTGTTTCTGAACTCTTCAATGAGCATAGGGTCCTACAATTCATACTACTCACACACAAATTCAGTGCTTCTAGGTCTGTCCATATTAAGGATATTCAAACACGTGTGACAGGATAAAGTGGATCGATGACCCTAAATGATGACCGATACTAGCCTCTTATCTCCGCCATCTCAACCAGCCATCGCTATCTCCGCATTCTCCGAAATATCGTCTAATCGCTGACCCGCCCAACCATTGCTAGGTTGTGCAACAGTAGTCGACCAAAAAAAGCACGCGAACTCAGCAGGCCTCTTCTCAATTTTAGAGCTCAAATCCCTGAGTGATGTTCCCCACTTACAAGGTAAACTGACGTCGATGGCCCCTCTTGCTTAGTTCAACCAGCCAATTCAACCCAGAAGAGCTTGGCACGACATACTATAAAGCCCACTCATCTAGCCAACAGATAGCTTAATCGTTTTTTTTCCACTGAGTTTTATCAGCAACAAGCCAACACCACAAGATGACCGACAAGACGAGCGACAACAACCCCCTCTTCCACCACCGCCAACTGGCGCCGGCGGCGGCCGTCCGCGTCTCACCCCTCTGCCTGGGGACGATGACCTTCGGCGGCCGCCAGCAGGGCCGGTACGGCGACTGCACGCGGGAAGACGCATTCGCCCTGCTGGACCACTTCTACGAGCAAGGCGGAAACTTCCTCGACACGGCCAGCGGGTACCAGGAGGGTGAGTCGGAGGTGCTGGTGGGGGAGTGGATGGCGGCGCGCCAGAACCGCGACCAGATTGTGCTGGCCACGAAATACACGGGGGCGTACATGACGCACCACCGGGACCGCATCCAGTCCAACTACGGCGGCAACAACGCCAAATCCATGAAGGTCAGCGTCGAGGCGTCCCTGCAGAAGCTGCAGACCTCGTATATCGACCTGCTGTACGTGCACTGGTAGGACTACACCACCTCGATCCCGGAGCTCATGCACGCCCTGAACGACCTCGTCGTCGCCGGCAAGGTCATCTACCTTGGCATCTCAGACACCCCCGCCTGGGTCGTCACCAAGGCGAACCAATACGCCCGCGACCACGGTCTCCGCCCCTTCGCCGTCTACCAGGGGATGTGGAACGCGGCGATGCGGGACTTTGAGCGCGAGATCATCCCCATGGCGCGGGAGGAGGGGATGGCGCTGTGCCCCTACGGGGTGCTCAACCAGGGCCGGTTCCAGACGCGCCAGGGGTTCCAGGAGCGGGACAAGCATAACCCGGGCCGCAAGTTCATCCCCACGTCCGAGCACGATAAGAAGGTCTCGGCCGTGCTGGAGGATATCAGCATCGCCAAAGGCGCCGAGATCGTCAGCGTGGCATTGGCCTATGTGATGCAGAAGGCGCCCTATGTGTTCCCCATCATCGGGGGCCGCAAGGTCGACCACCTCAAGGGTAGCGTGGCTGGGTTGGGCGTGGCACTCAGTGATGAGGATATTCAGAAGATTGAGAGTGCGTATCCGTTTGACTTCGGGTTCCCGCACACGTTCTTGAGTGGCTCGATGTTCGATAACTCGACGCCGAGGATGGCGGACAAGCCCGGGGATGTCTGGTTGACTAAGAATTTGGGCACGTTTGACTGGGTGGAACCGCCCAAGCCGATCAGGCCGTTTCAACAATAGATACTGGCCCGAGGTTCACGTGTCGGGGTTTGTCCTGTGCTCGTCCTGCGCGGTCGCGAGCTTCAACTTGACATACTGTATGAGATGACCAGGATCATAACGTAGTTCTATTAGCGAAATGGAGAAGTTGGCTCGGAAGCAAGTGCTGTAAAGGACAATGATACTTCCGTTCTTGCTGTGACTCATGAGCAATTAGGGTGTGTAAGTGACTAGGGCTAATGAGTCCGGTACTAGAAAGACACTAAATTCTCACCAAGACGCTAACCCTCACGCTATACTAATTCCTTTCCCCGCCTTCTCCTCCCGCACCGACCCTACCTTAAGTTACTCTCTTCAAGACCCTCGAGGGATCCTCGCGAGCGCTTGAGCTGTAGAATCATATGGTCAAAGTCTAACTCCCAGTGCATAGTCCCCGTCCCTGATCAAGACCAATGGACCAAGTCCTTGCCCTCCCCGAGCTCCTCGAGCCCATCCTACTGGCTCTCGATCTTCGAACCCTCCTGACCACAGCCCAGAGGGTCTGCACCCAATGGCGAAGCATAGTCCAAGGATCCTCCTCCTTGCAGGAAAGGCTATTCTTCAAGCCCCGAGCAATGACCAAGAGACACTATTCCCCAGAACCGATCTTCAACCCTCTCCTGACGACAGCCTTCCCCGCAATCTTCCACGCTGTCTCCCCACACCGCGGCGGGGAATTTAACATCGCCGATCTGGAACTCATCACGCACCCGGCCAAGCGAACAGCGTACCTGCGCCCCGAAGCGAGCTGGCGCACTATGCTCATCCAGCAGCCGCCCACATCCTCGTTCGGCATCGTGCAACAGAGTGGCGGGCAACTCGGGTATAGCGGCTCATATGAAATAATGGTATGCACGCTGCACACTTCCAAGACTCGGAAATGAAACACACTCCGTTCCCCCCATTAGATTGGCCGTCAAGGAAAACAACCAGGAAAACAAAAAGAGGGAATTTCACTGACAGTAGACCGTTTTGCAGAAGACGGAAGGTGGTTTACGCATGGAAGCACTGTTCGAAGTGCTATTCTTCCACCATGACATCGACGCATACAATTGCCCCGACGAGGTCATCTGGTGGGGCGAGGGTGCTGCGCCGAAGTTTGGAAGGTTGCTCGAGCTCTTTGCGGAGGGGGAGGAAGAGAAGGTGGAACAGCCCGGTGTGCTAGTGCATGTGAGCTTCTTTCCCACTTGTACGTCAACGGAATCTGAGCTGGAGGATGAGGATTATCGGGACGTGCTAAATGCGGTGCGGGCTGGGTACCAGGCGCTGGGGCTGGAGCCGAAGGTATTGGCGGGGCCCGAGTGGGAGAGGCAGACGTGGGAGTATTCCAGAACTTGGGACTGATTCGTTGGTGCTCAAGCGTACTGTACAGTACACAAGACAAGTGTTTTGGAAAACTGTTCTGAGGGGGGAGGGGTGGATTTCATTGCAGTAGAATATGGAAGTGTGGGCTGGAAAGAGGGATACTAGCTACTTAACATTGTCTAAAGACTCTTGCTTAAGGTTACATTACGATACCAATATCTCAAATAATTATGATTTCGATAGGGAATTGATTAATCGAAGTACCAAAGCTGAAACCTGTCGACAGCCTTATGCAATAGCGTTGCCGCTGTTGCAAGAGTTGCGACACTCTTTAGACTAAGCATGTCGACTGACGGGCAATACAAAGAGCTTGCAGAGGAAAGTACCTTTTGGATGCAAATGCGGCGACCGCGCAGACCATATACCTGCTCCCAACAGCGTCAATCGCCGCACTTGCGAGATTGGAATTCTTCTCTGCAAGCGTGACTAGACTCAGGCCATACGCTGCAGTAGACATCTGTGGAATCCGAGAGAATGAAGGAATTGGTTCCGCTCAAGGCTCGAATCGTGCTGTTCGAGTGCGATCATACTATCTAAACTGCTAGCATTCCGCTTGAGGGGGCAGTGAGTGGGGCTGCATTTGGCACATCACTGGACAAGCGGCGATGTGTTTGTATATGTTGAGTTTCTGTAACTCAAGTTTCCGCAAGGAGGCTGAGGCTTTGCTCCCTTCTTATCGTGCGTCAAAACGTGGTTTTGATTTCACTTCAAATGGAAAAGGAAAAGCTCAACAATCAAGCCCCTTAATCAACGTGGCTGGGGAGTTTTACCACAGCCGGGGGGCATGAAGACGGACACTAAAGCCCGGGGATGTTCTTCATCAGGGTCTAATCCTCTTCTCGTGACCTGAAGGTAATTTGGAAAGAAACTCCTGAGCCTGGAAGAGCATTGGGGCTCCACTGAACCATGACGACCATTGCAGATACAGCCACCCGTGTCGATAACGCATGTCAGAGGATCACACATATCTAATTGCCCCTTGAACGCTCGAGTGGCTAGAAAAAGGCGGGGAGAGGGCTCTCCGAAGCACAGTGCCACGGGGTACATATAGTCAGTTCCGCATAAAAAAACTTTGGGAGGCACGAGTTTAATTAGCTTCCTTGATAATTTGGTTGAGCGATAAAAGTACAATTTGATTGGCAAGATGGCCGAGTGGTTTAAGGCGTCAGATTTAAGTAATTGACCTCTGATCTTCGAAAGAAGGCGCGGGTTCGAACCCCGTTCTTGCCAAGACCCAAATAACATTTTTCTTTTCATACTTATCAGCCATCTTTTTGGCCTCGATTAGCCTTACATTTGTTACCCACCTCCAACCACAAAGAGATGAATCGAAGCCCGCATGGGACTTGAAGGTCTCTGTCAAGACAAGCCGGACCCTGTTGCCGGGACTTCTTTTTGATTAGGACTGGCTCATCCGACCGTTGGCGATATGGAATACTAAGCTAGGTGGACCAGAGGAGTGCCGTTGAGACGATAGGTGACATTATGGTCATACGACTAGCCTACTTAAAAGCACTTTACCGTCTCTCAACACTGAGAAGTTTGGGTCCTTGGCCGTGCCGAACACTTACCGGCGATTCCCGCATTGGCAAGCCCATATACATAAGGGAGATTCCCAGTGGACACAGTGACGAACTTGAAATTCTAACAAGCATTGATATCGCTAGGAGGTTCTGTCATGAGAGGATAACATAAGAAATGAAATGCAAGAAACCCAAGACGGCCAACTGGGTCCGTGACATAGAAGGGATGGAGTATTGTGAAGGTAGCAAAATCAACGTCTTAGAAAAGTAAACTAGCTAGGCTGAACATCGCAAGATTTGTCTTGAGAATCCTTCCCTACCTCAGACTCATCTTTCTTGTGGTACATCACCCAGCCCGCAACGGGTTGTAGAGAGTCCAAGCCCGTAGTCTCGTCACCAAAGGGCTCCTCCAGCGGCCGACCACTCGATTTGGCATCAATCCCGATCATCCCCGCCACCATCATCGTCTCATACTCCACCCCATTATCATTGACATGCAAAGGCACCGAGGAGTAACCCGGGGGCGTATCCGACGTGTTGATGTAAGGATACCGTACGCCGTCCAGCTCACACTTGATCGTCCCCTCATGCAAGCCCATGTCAGGGATCAACTGGCCCTGCGCATTCCAGAAGCAAAACGCCGTGATCCAACCCGACAGAAAGTCCTCACCACTCCCCGGAATGAACCGGTGCACGCACCGACCCCAGAACTCCCGCGCCGCGGGGCCCGTGGGATCGTCAAAGCAGGCCACGAACCGGGTCAGCACCGGACGGAGCAGCGCCGCGAACCGCGCCGGCTCATCCCCCAACGCGGGCAGCCGGTCCAGCTTCTCCACCAGCATCTCCCAGTCCCGCCGCTCGCCGAGCATGGTCACGCTGGGGATGCCGCAGAGCAGGAAGGCCGAGAAGCTGAAGTACTCCTGCATGCTCCCCATCAGCAGGATCGCTGCCACGACCCGGTCGTTCTCGGTGGTGGTGCTGAACTCGGGCATGACCCAGGCGCGCAGGTCCGGGTCCACCACGTTATCCTGGATCGCAGTCGACAGGGCGAGCGCAATCGCGCCGAAGTCGACCGTCTCCAGGGTCCCATTAGCGTACACCCTGAGTTCTTTGCGGCCCTCGTGGGTGACGAAGTGTGCGCGGAGCTTCTCGGCGTTCGCGTTGATGTAGAAGGAGACTTGGCTGAGGATCGCGAACCAGATGTCCTCGGGACGGACGGTGAAGTCGTGGTGGTGGCAGTAAGCGTAGAAGAGGGCATCGACGAAGCCGTTGCTTGCACCGGTGACGTGGTTGCTCTCTAAAGGGTGGGAGAAGCTACTGCGGATGATGCGCTGACTGCTGTTGTGTTCTTCGTAGCAGGACTGCTCAAAGAGCATGTCGTCGCTCGTTACGCGCTCTCTGTGCCATTGTCGGGTGCTGTGGTCTGCGGTGCGGATCGTGACGGGCATCTCGGGACTTAGCTGATAGAGTGATTGTGTGAGATGTATGATCTGAAGTGCTGGATGTAGGTGGGGATGTATGTTGAGGGAGAAATGGCCCAAGAGAGCTGAGATGTTAAGGGGTATAGATAAATACCTCAATGCGCTGGCTGATTTACTTGTGTTCAGCCAGCCACTGAAGGGCCCCTAATTTTGAACTGGCCATGGGAGCTCACCGCCTCAGCTGCCGCGTGTACAGTGACTCAGTGGAACTGCGCTCCACTAGAAGGCTGTGGATAAGGTGGTTCCTTGGGTAGATCTTTCCCAGATTGCCTGGTACCCACCACATGGGGCAATCCCCGTCTTGCCATTGAACTGAAGCATAACATCCCTCTTTGTTGTTCGTTGTCCTGCTTCTCATCCTCTCTTTTCCCCTTTTCTGCCTTTCTCCTCCTTCTTTCGCACATTTATCTTCAAAATGGGGGATTATGAAAAAGGTGGTCACAAGGTATACACAACACACTGGCCCTAAGCCACGGATACATTCGATGAGGTCATGTTCGCTGCTTGTCTATTCTTTCTTCATCCTGTAAGCGCTTGATTCCATAGAATGGAGTAGAAAGTATTAGAATTCTTCATTGGTCCCTGTGTGACCTACTTACCTCACCTGTTGCACCAAGTCTTGGTGCCCGGTTGCTGGATCTGGATTCTCTCGAATCCTGTGATGAGTTTGTCCGCAATTGGTCCCAAAATAAAACAGTAGAAGTAGGTGAAGGTGTTACTTGGGGTACAAAGCTCAGTTTAAGTAAGATTTCGAAATCTCAAGCCGAAGGGCTAGCATTAATATCCACGCGGTATACCCCGCACCACATTGCGGGGCAATCCTCACTCCGGATAGACTAACCCTCAATATTCGATCCCACCACTCATTATCAGTCCTCACAATATTCAAGCATCATCCGCTACATGCCACTGATCTCCGACTTTAAAGCCCGCCGGGAACGGATCGAAATACATGGCTGTCAAGATGAATTGTGTTTGGATGTTAGTATGAAGTGACAAGCGGCGAGGTACGCTTTATAGGATGGTTGTTGTTATTATGCCCAGATGAGGGCGGCGGCTGCACTAACCTGCTTTCCCGGACCTACAGTGCGGGGGTGAGCTAGGCATATCTACAGATAGCGTACATTAACTAAAGGTACAGTGTAGTACATCCCTATCCGAAAGACTCGAGCTCTTGTGGCCTCGGGCTTCTCCTTTGTCTTCTTGAAGCTGTCCGGGCGAAGTGTAGCCTGGCGGATTGATTGATTCGTGTAGTATACTCCATGCCAAGCACCAATTGCTCCCTTTGCCATACAATCCGACCGAGGGACGCTTCTGGAAGCCTGTTGCTGATAAGGGGGCACACATAACAAGGGCGAAAATATGTATCCAAGCACTCACTATAACTAACCACTCGCAGATTGTGTTCTGGGCTGGATGCTTGGCTGCCCTCAGTCTCCTTAAGGCTTCACGAGCTTCACGAGTCAGCGCGGGTTCAGGAGTACTTTTGTGACAACGGAACAAGAGCTTTGAACCCCTCAGTGAGAAGGTGGCAACCTCTGTAGTATCGGTGCATTATACATCAAGCTCAGTTGGCTATTCAATTATCGAGCAAGAGTTATCGAGCAAGAACAGAGAGAAATCACCTAGCCTCGGTTGCAGTCGCCATAAGGTTATTTGGAAGGGAGCATGGAGCGGGAATGGCCGTGGTGCCTGAATCCGCGAACCATGGCTCGGAGATCGAGCGCGTAAGGGCCAGATGAAAGCAACTGGAACTACCCAATCGTGTGGTTCATTCGCGGAAGTGATAAAGTACATGGGCAGTACATGGCAGTTTACCAACCTGTGGAATGCAGGATGCGACATGCTGTACTATGGCATTCATTACAGCTTGAACAGTCGACAAGTAGAATGGAGACGTATCGAACAGATCTGCGGCACAAAGCCTTTGCGATCATATTTGGAGTGGGTTTGGCATATATACAAGTGGATACGGCTCATCATCATTAATACATATGGACAATATATACAACAGTGCTTCCATTCAACGGAAACCGAGCATTTACAATGCCAAGAGCAGGGCTATGAAGGACACACCCACCACGAGAGATGCGAAGTCAGTGCGCAACGCAGGGGCCCAGCTCTCCTTATCGTCCGAGTCACTGTCACTGTCACTCCCACTGCCCTTGCCACTGCTCCCACTGCCGCTACCACTCTTTCCTGTCGCAGTTGCGGTCGCCGCGCTCGCAGTCTGCGTGTTCGGCGTCCCCGTCACCTGGGGCACAGCAGTGGCCCCCGTCCCGATCTCCAGGACATGGTCGGGTCCGGGATTGGTGTTGGTCTTGGCAAGGTGGATTTCGTTGTTGGCGAGGTCGTAGACGACGTAGGCGCTGCGCAGGAAGGTATCGCCCAGCAGATAGATGCCGCCGCTGGCGGTCTCGCTCTCCGGGGCGATGCCGAAGGCACAGTACCCGAAGCTGGCTTCCAGGAGCATGTCGCTCAGGGGGATGGAGAGGTTGAAGCCGGAGAAGGCGAAGACGATCTCGTAGTCGCTCTTCTTGGCGGTCTCGCACTTCAGGACGGCCAAGCCCTGGCTCTCGTAGTACTCGCCGCCCACGGCGTCGATGATGTCCAGGGCGGTGCCCGTGGGGAGGTAGGTCAGCGAGGTGCCGCTGTCCAGGACGCTGACGGCGGGGAAGGCGGTGTTGTTGACGCTGATCGATTTCCCGGCCTTGGTGACGTGCACGCCGCTCAGATTGACGGCCAGCTCCGAGTACTCGCCTTGTTCGGCCTGAATGGGCAAGGTGTGCAGGTTGCCGACGTACTTGGCCGTGTTGATCCCGCCGAACAGGATCGTGCCCTCGCCCGCGTTGATGTCGTCCAGCCACAGGCTGTATGCCGCGGATTTGATGTAGCCCTGGTTCACCAGGGCCTCCGGCAGATTCGCGTACCCCTCGTCGTTGCGGAGGTCGGCGTACTCGTTGCTGGCGTATCCGATGCCACATACGCCCTCTGTGGGTTTCGTGGTCAGTTGAATGGGAACAACAATAAAGAGGAAGAGGAGTCGGTCGGTCGCAGAGGGGCTACTCACGTTGGGTACTGCTCTCTTCAGCCAAACCAAACTGGACGTCGGTCAGGGTTACATTCCCGAAGGCGACGGTGTCGGTCACGTAGTCTCCGATAGCCCCGCTTCCGTCCACATACATGATGGCGAACTCGTCGTTGACGACCTTGAAAGTGGAGGAGGAGGATGAATCGAAGACGCCATATGGGTTGTCGGAACTCGAGTTCCCTGCGTTGACCCAGAGGTCGCTGCTGCCGGTGTCCAGAATCACTTCCACCGCCTGTGAGGGGGTGCCGAGGTTTAAAGTGATCGCATAGTACGTTTCCTGGAGACGTTGTTAGAAAATCAACATCACACCTGCCAGGATGGAGCTTACTTCGTTGTCGATCTCTGTCTCCGGCGCAGAGCGTTTGTGGCGAGCATGGGTCAAGCCCTGCCGCCGATGGATATCATATTGAACTGTAGCGGGCTGGGCGCGCTCGTGCAGAGTGAGAGCACCAGTTGACTGCGCTAGACAGACCAACGAAAGGATTAGAGTGTTCCTCATGATCGACTACTGGGTTGACTGGCAGGGTAGGTGATGGTGTCGATCGAGCTGGAGGGTGTAGAGGCACAGTACAGAGGATGCAGGGGGGTTTTGAAGGGTGCGCCTGCGCCTGGTTGATCGCTTAGACTTCCACCAACGGTCCCTGAACTGGCACGCTTGAGTCTTGGAGCCCCGCTAAGTATACCTAGTAACAAAACTAAGCCACAAGAGTGATAAAAGGCCTTGGCTATGGGGCTATGTAACCTTGCACTTGAACCCTTCGACCCTTTCTCGACGATTTGACTTTACAGAGTGGGACGATAAGGCGGAGGCTCTCGCTTGGCAGCCCACCAGATCCTCGGTCACTCGGTGAAGTTGGTGTTTAGACTTGAGAAACGCTGCAGACTCTAAGCCCTTTATGGAGGCTGCAAGCAGCGGCTAACATTAGCGAAGCCTAGTTAGCACAGTTGTTACTACCAGTTATTACCTAGTTTACTTAGTAAGTGGTTATGCGAGATGAGGTCAAGCATTTAGCGCCCTTTGACTCATTGCTGCCTGCCAAGTGGGGATCCACTTGAATTTCTTCCCCCTTTTTCTTTTCCCATGCAGTGCCCAGAAAATCCAAGAGTGGATGTGTTAAACGAGGCTGGACAACACAGCCGTGACGCGAGAGGACGTCACAGTCGAAAAGTCAACCGGGCCGGCTGCTGCCTTCTGTGCTGTGGAGACCTTCTCCCTGCGCCCGCCGCCCAGGGCCCCAGGTATATATGATCAACGTCGGGATCGAGAGAAACAAGAAAAAAACATCACGGCTGTGGCTTTTTCCTTTTCCCTGGTCGCCACCTGCTCGGAGTCTCGGAAAGCTAGCATCGATAGTCGTTGTTATCGCGGAGCTTCTATACCCGAATCGGGTAGAAAACTCTGACGGCATAGTGGGGTGTAAGCAGCGATGGGCCAATAGCATCGGGCTCTATCCGGCCGATAAAGTGGATTAATTAAGGGGAAATTGCAAAGTTGGCTAGTGCATGTGATTTTATTCTCAAAACCCTTCCCCAAGTGGGAAAGGAACGGGGGTCGTGGTTGATCGGTTTCGATGCAGGGACCTTCACGATCGACGCACATTGTGACAGCCAAGCAAGTCTGGCGGCGATATCCGCGGAGGCACTTCGGACTCCGATCCCTTTTTGCCTTAGGACGAACTGGAGTTCTTGGTGTTCGCCCGAGCGGTGACTGTTGCGCGGCCAACATGGAAAGATAAAGATGTAGGTATCGACCGTCGAATCTGGTAGTCTTGCTGGGCTGATAATCTCACGCCGTTTGACGTGCATGCCGGTGACCTTGTAAGCATATAATACTGCATGCGGCCGGTGATATTTGTGAACACAGTTTCCATAAGCTCTTTTTCTAAGCATCATATAGGATATTGCCTACCAAGATCCCGGAGGTGGCCAAGCCCCAGTGTATCCTCACTCGTTCCAAGAACTGGCGCCTTGAGTATGAGAAGAAATGCAGTGGCTCTAACCAAATTCAGTGGTAATGACAAGAAATTACCACCCAGGCGCTATGGCTAAGAGCCACCAAGAAGGTGAGAAGCCACAAGCGAGAGTTGTTCCGCCACAGAAGAGAGATGCACGATCAGATGCACGATGATACTGAAGTTCATTTTCGCTTGGAAAAGCGCTTCGGCTTCACATATGCCGGATTAGGAAGGGCTTGTCAGCATCCATGATCCATGATCAAAAATGCCTGAGGAATCCGGCCACATGATATGATGCGATTCACCAAGCGAGTTCACACGTAAATCACTCAGTTTCAAACAGCAGATTTCTTTATTGCTCATCCCTGGCGTCATCAGTATCCAAATGGCCTACGTGGATGCCAGAAGTGACAATTTATTCTGAAAACCATCATCGTCACTCATGGGTTATCAATATCTGGCCTCTGCTGGAAGCAAGCATCAACTCAATTTTTTTTCTAATAGCATACACTATATCGTAACACTCAAGTCCTTTGTAGTACCTTTTAAATAAGTGAGCTTCCTCTTCAGTGAATCCTTCGAGTCGTACAAATGTCCCTATATCAACTTGCTATCTACCTTCCTCCTCTCACCTCTCACTTGAAATTCTTCTTCCGCTCACCTCACTTGAAAATTCTTCCTTCTCCTCATTCTCATCCCTCATCCAACCACTTCCCACTTTCTTCTCCCCCTCTCACTTCAAACACATTTCCATCCTCATCCACCTTTCCATCCTCATCCACCTTTCCATCCTCATCCACCTTTCCATCCTCATCCACCTACTTACATAGTCCCCCGCCTCTCACTTCAAAGACATCTTCTTCCGCATCCAGAGATCTTCTCGCAGCAAGTAGTACCGTCAAGGTTAGCGAGGATGTATAATCCACAGGGACCATTCTGCAACAATTGCGCTGCGGAAGGCCATACAATCTTTCTTTAACCGGAACTTCCTTGTCGATTTTGCCGCGAAAAAGGACATATCATTCGAGATTGTTCACAGTGCCCTGTCTGCCCAAGTTGCGGACTGAGAGGGCATGCCCCAAAATGTCCACAACGCAGAGGAAATCAATATTTACGCGACCATGATCCTCCTGGGCGGTCATCAAGGCCGCAAGGAACACTTCAGCCAGGACCACGAAGTAGTCTGTTTCCAGAACGCTTCCTGAGTCGATCGCAGCCAACCGTAGCTGAGGGAAACAGTTCAAGTGTATCAGATGCAGTAAGTCCCAGTCCTCTCGGACTATAGCCTTTCCCATACATTGTGTTGAGGGTTATGATAGATCACTAACTACTTTCTTCCTCCACTACCAGAACTCGTCTGTCATCTGCCCCGAGATCAAGTTTCCGCCGATCGAGGAAACCTTAGCTCACTTGCTCAGAACCCTTACCGAAGAAGAAAGGCCAGAGCTTCGTCATATTCCATACAAGGATTCGGTTTCGGCCATAGGAAAAATAGATGAATGCGTCGATATCTTGTCCAACTCTCTTCACCCGGCAATAATACAGTTCGAGAACACGATAGTGACTACGGAGATGTAGGAGAAGGTTACCCTTGCACGATATAAGTTTGTACTAACAAAAGGCAGGCTGCATACACTCCGTGAAAAGCGACTTTGACAGAGGAATGGAAGTGTGGCAATGGCTACCTTAGCTTTGTCACAGATGACCGCAACGCAGATTATTGGCGCCCCTATGTAGGCCAATCGGAGAATCCGAAGAATCGGGTCCTGCAGCACTTAGTGGCCATCATCAAGGGAGATGATTACCCTGCACTATCATGTAGAGGCAAGAGGGGACGGACACCGGGCTATCAATTTCATTAAACTATGGACTCTGGTTTGGCCGGACCATATCAGCTGTCATATTCCCATGGTCTTTGCGAACATTTTGGAGATGTTCTTATGCAGATGCTTCCAGTCTCTGGCGCCAGGAATTCTGGAAGAGTACTTCAGTAGGGCCGAATACTCAGCAAGAGACGGATACAGCAAGCAGAAGACCACCGCAGACTCGACCATCCCCTGTATTCTCGCCTGGTTGAATCGCAAGGGCTTTCGGACAAGAGCTGCGCTCGAGCGATTTGAGGCGATCGGAGGGTCGTTTGCTGCATCTCTCTATTTGCTTTGGATAAGTTTACCGCGACGACCTCAGGGCTAAGCCATGTCAACCATCAATCACACGCCGAAGAAGAAGACGATTAATGGCCCACGTATCTTTTCTGAGGAGAAAGTCCAGGTAATGAAGGTTCTTTACGCTGAGATGCAGGACGAGTGGCACAAGGAAGCTCAGGTTAATCCCCCAGACCCAGGTAGCGCGCTATATGTCCAGGACGTCAGCGAGGAGGAACTCACCGAGGCCATTGCGGCGGGCGAAAAGGATGATCTTGAAGCGACAGGTTTTACAGTGTCTTCGAGAGCGAAAAGGCTCAGGTTGAGGTCACACGAGTATCCAGCAGTGCCAGTGAGACCAGTAACAGAAAGCAGGAATCTGGAGCGCAGCGCAATTACGGAGAGCTCACAAGACAAGAGGATCCAGACACAAGTGAGCCTACTGAACGGGCATCGTTACCTAGGGCAAGCCGATGCAGACGACACATTTACATCAACCCAAACAATAAGAAGGTTGACAACAATTTTAAAATTCTTCTTAGACGGTGGTTATTGTCACGAAGCACCTCCGGGTACGCATTCAAAAGGATAACCGTTGCACTATTGGCAAAAGGACTAGGATGTAAAGCCGATGGCTTTACACTGCGTACACTATATAAGGTTGTATCAATCGGGAATTCAGGCAGGATCTCAGGTTCTCAGGCAAGTTCTCAGGTAGATAATCAGGGGTCAACGGGAGCCACGCTCACACCGTGACAGTTATATCCTGGATGACGGTTCATGTTCCAAGAGTGTCCCACCTACTACAGTAAAATGTTTCATAGCGTCGCCCAGCGACGGGTCTGAGCCCGAGCAGCCCCGTGGTAAGAAATACTCAGAATAAGATGGCTGCTATGCCTCCGCCTAGCGAAGAAGAGCACTGTGTCTAAGTTTCAATACTACTTATGTTCTCTGATACTGCTGGTGTAGAGAATTCCTGCTATTTTGTGAATACAATATTCTTTCAAAGTGCCTTGACTCTATGACTTGCGAATTCTTGATTAGGGATATAAGCACCTTTATAGCACCTTTGTAAGCATTTCTCCAAGCAAGTATCCAAGTACAGTTCCAAATAAGCAGGGTAGTAAAGCCTAGAACAAGTCAATTTCTTCTGCCGGCAGGATTTGAAGCAATATGCTGAAGAGGGTAATAATTGTGCACAGAGAATGGCGGCTGGTATCTGCTGTAAACTATTACCTGGGTTGGCCTGAGCATGGGAAATGTAATATTGAGACCAGAAGTCTTTTCTATACAGCTGACAACGATATTAGATCTACTTGTATCTTAACTAAAATACTTTGTACACTAGAATCATTAGAGTTGGTTTGGGCCGAAGGTATTTAACTGATTTTGAAAGTTTCAACTTAACTTTACCTAAAGTCTCGCTTCTCACTCAAAGATAGTATGAAAACTCATATAAAGTTTGAGTGAAAGATAAAGT